>NC_039363.1:73814821-74114821 GCF_003573695.1 Papaver somniferum | reverse complement strand
CTGCTGAGAAGTCCCTTCCGTACTAGGAACGTAGCGAAGCTTTGAATCACTCACCTCATTTAAGAGGAAAACTTCACCACGAGAAGCAGGAATTGAACGAAGACCTACACTCCAAGGCTTGAGGTTCCTACCGTTGACAGAATCTCCAAAAGAGGCATTAAAGTTTGCGATAGTATACAAGTCTCTCTCGGCGGGATCGGGAGTATAGAAGGTCATCGTCGTTTCACCATGACTATGAAGATATCACTTACTCAAGGTCCAAAGATAGTTCCCACTTAGCTGCACCATTGAACAACAATGAGTATTGTGAGTGGAACCTTTGTGATCGACCAGAACGTCATAATAGAAAGAATCACCCGACCTATACAAGGGTAGCATCAAACACGCCTCGAAGGCTCCCATAGTAGTCAACAAATGAAATTCATCATACTTATAATTCACGATCATATCATAGGTAATATCATCATCTGGCGCAAAGAACTTAACATCAAAAGCTTCGAGGCCATGCTTCTACTTGAACGCTTCGAGATCCACATGCTTGAAAGTGACTTTCTTCTTCCCCAAGGAAATGCTTCGTATCATTGGAACAACATCAGAGTCATCGGGTTCATTCAACAATGGCTTCTTCGCTTTTGGAGGACTTAAATCAGAGCCTTTCCTTTTGACCGGTGGATTCCTCGGAGGGTCCGCTGGGGATATTGTAGATTTTGAAGAAGACTCCTTCACCAAAGGAATGGATTTCGAAGCTCTAGGTCTCGACTGCATCGACGCCTGAGGCGGTAGGGACTGAACAGGATGGACATTTTATGGTTCAGTGCGCTGGGGATAAGGTTGTTGCACACCTTTCGGATCAGCATGCTGAGAAGAGGGGTTAGCCACTGGACGGTTAACCGCATACCGAAACCCTTTCAGTGGATGTCGTTTCTTCGTAATAGAGACCCTTGGACCCGAAGATGATGGAACTTTCTGGGCTCGTGGATCTGGATGCGAAGACCTTGGCAGACCACCTTTTGGCGGAGAAATATCAGGACTTCTATGTGGAGATCTGTAGGGGATCGATGACGGAGTCTGCTAAGGAACCCGATGGCGATCAGCCATATGTGCGAAGGGGCACAAAAACAAGGGAAAGGTTAAAACAAAGAAGTTAACAGATCAAAAGATTAGGGTTTGAAAACTTTCGCAGTTCATCAGAAACATTGACAGGGGAACAGAGACAAACAGACTTACAGAGACGAGAAACCTTAATTCAGTCATAAATACCAAAAATAAGCTTCGATGACCAGCAGAGAAGTCTTAAGTTTTTGCGAAAAAGAACAGAGGCAAGTATATATATATATACTTTTGTATATTTTGTTCTTTATCGCAAAAACCTAGATACATCAGCAAAAAAATCAATATCAACTAAAATCTAGAACAAGATGATGTACACCATACCTGGAGGTTGAGCGTTTTAGACGATCAAAGGTGAACAAGGTCGAAACTATTGGAGAACAATAACGACGGCTTAACTCAGAGTATATTGTCAGAGTTGGTCGAAGTTGTAAGGAGAATCAGGAGCAGCAGCAACAACAGCAGTTAAGAACTAAAGAACAAAGAAGAACTAGAAAAAATAATGAAGAGTCAGGAAGAATAAACCGAGAAGGAGTGAAGAAGGATAAAATTTATTATGTTAGCAACTTCTCTCATATTTATAGCAAGAATAACCGCAAGGGGAAGTTAATTCCAATAGTGGAAAACATGCGCCAAGGATAAGGAGAAGTTAATAAGGAGAGATGAATGTGAAAACGGTTTTTTCTCCAAACTTTGACCAGCTTCAAGCTTAGAGAAAAGGGGCAAATTGTATACACATGATTCATCTTCCGTCACGTGTTGAAGGAAGTACACGTGGAAGACATGCAACAGTAGGTCATCAAGATACGATGCCACGTCCCAACACCCAGGAAACCTGTATCGCCTATATCTGTTCATCTTCACGATGATCCAATGGCCCAGGATCAGGGAGCACTGAAAGAACAAGCCACCGCGAAGTACTGAAGAGCACCCAAAGATCTGCTTTATCCCATCTCAAGGCAGACACAAGACCAACGGTGGAGATTAACTCCACTGACGAAGATGTGACAGGGGCATCAGACATCTGTCTGACGCGTGCGGACCATCCCAACCACCAGCATTAAATACCATAGGCATAGGGTACGTGTCAATCGATCTGTGGATGAGAAACAAAAGACCCATCGTCATCTGGCATAGCCGCTGGGGGGATCGGTTCAGAACGAGGATACCAGCGGCATCGGTACAAAGAACGATAAGATAAGGTTGCAATTATCTCTGACAGTGGGCCCCATGTATCAACCCTATAAATACCCCTCTCCACTAAGAGAGAGGGGGTCAAGGAATTCTTAGTAAACATAGGAGAGAGAAATAGGAAGATTAAGTATGAGCTCCATTTCCCCTTTTGGCTTCGTATTTTAGACAGCGTCATTCGACTATCTTTGTAATTCCCAGATACATAGTGAAACACCAACCCCCGTGGACGTAGGCCTTAGTGCTGAACCACGTAAATCATTGTCTCATTTATATTTCAGCACGTTACTCATTTTACTGCTTTTATTATTGTACTCAGTGATATATGCTTCGTAGATATGAAATGGCACGAAATCACACTCTATGGACTAGACAATGACGAGTCCGAAGACTATGAGTCGATGAGTCATCGTATTTGCATCATTTCATGTCTCATTTATTCACCTTAACGTTTTTATCCACAAATGCGATATTGTTTGTGTACATGTGAACCTCATCGTGATTTATGTGTTCACACTTCGTGTGGCAAATTATCCCTACGCATTTAACAGTATACAATCATATGCATGTACCGATCAGAAATAAAAAATTAACAAACATAAACATGTGAAGAACCCTTTCTCAACCGAACATGATTTCTCAACACTTCAAATATACATTACGTACTTCTTATACTAATGAATTGACTCATATCAACCGCAAATTGTAAATATGCACGTTAATCGAATTTGTTGCTTTACAGTTACCTTTCGCTAACTTCAAAATTCTACTACTGAAACAATAGACAAAAGCTGGCATTAACTTGTTAAATTGCTAATCCCTGCTCTGTTCAATCTAAAAATGAAATAGTACCAGTATTACGCCAGCATATATGTTAATATACTTAACTAGTTAGAAACAAAAAGATGTTAAATATCAATTAATCAAAAAAAAAAAAAGATTTGTTTTTTCCATTGGAAATTAGAAGAACGAACTGTAGCACGTATCATTAGAGTCGAGATGTAATCATAGTAATAATCTCTTTTGAACATCGACAACTATCCTCGTAAAATATCTTCATGTATTCTTTTTTCAAAATTCTTTTTGAAAAAATGGTAGAAATATACTTAGTTTCGTGATTTATATTAACAAAGTTTAAGGGAAAAAATATTACAACCAGCCATATTTATGATCTCCTCTCGATTAATCTTCATGAGGATCGATCGCAACATTGTTTTGTTGTGCTTGCAATTTCGGACGCCATCATTAAGCTGAAGGTGGCCGGCCCTTAGCTAGTCTTCCAGAGATAATCTTTCTCGGATCATAAATAAAATTACAAAAAATGTCACCGCTAAAAATAAATAAATTGTAGTAATTGTATATCAACCAAATAATTAAAATCAAGTAGTTGCTTAGATATTTATTTGGGTTTGTAGAACAGAACTTAAACCTTCAATATTGCATTTTATTTTTAGCAATGAAGTATAGTAGTATCAGAAACTTTAATCCTTAGTACTTAAATAGAATGTTTCACTCACCAGCATATAAACTTAATTCAATTTCGCAGACTGCTTAATCAACTATAGTGTATATATATATGATCAATCATAACTATATGACTGTTATTGATTTGAAAATGCATGAATGATTGTATATTGAAGCTAATTCATCATCATGACCGGCCTGACTGTAAGTCTTGCAAAGGCTTAAGCGTAGTCACAGTTACCATATAAACAGAAACCACCAGTCATGCAATTGTTGTTACACCTCCCACAATGCCTCTTGTCATAGGATAGATTCACACACTTCCCGTTACAACATGTCTCTGTGTAGAACTTGCATTTGCTCTTACACGCGCCACAGTTGTCAGGGTCGGATATTAAGTCGACACACTTGTTATTACAACAAGTCGATCCAGGACTTCCTTCGGCTAAACAAACATACTCATTCTTGTTACAGTATGATGCGGCTCTTGGGTTTCGAGGTTTCACTTCTTCCTTGAGGAAACGACTTATGCGTTTGGATTTCGGGATACTAGTTGATGATAGTGATTCAGTTTCTTCGTCCCCACTTGACAAAGAATATTTTTCTGATGCACCACTTGCTCCTTCTCCTTGTTGATCTCCTACTACTTGTTTCTCTCCTCCTAGATGGACAGTTGCGGTTGTCAAAGCTATAGTGATAGCCATGATTATGGCAACAGTGAAGAACGTGTTCTTGTTCATTGCCATGATAGAAGAGTAGTATTAAGAGAAAGATGAGGAGGATTTGGATTAGGAGGAAGATGATTAAGATCGATGCTGATCTTATTATTATGACTATACAAGATGTTTTATTAGAAGCAGAGTCTTGGGAGTTCTGAGTGGTAAAGATTTTGGCAAAGGTTATATATAATGGTGATAGGGCGTTAGAGGGGTAAGGTAAGGGCAGTTGACTTGGGTGAGAAAAAATGAGGGAGTCCATGAAATGTTGCGAAGGGTGTGTTTCAATTCTAGTGTTAACGTTTTGTTTGTGCATTTGAAAAATAAAATTGATGTATGAAAGAATACTGCTGATTAAAGTAAAGTAGGATCTAATATGGGTTGGCATTTTAGGAATCAAAATACCGAATATACACTAGGATACATTTCACACGAAGAATTTGTACATGAATGAGAAATTTAGCGTGTCTTTGTAATCGAATCCCTAGGTATGATGAGTAAACCAGAAGGTGACCCTTGGTGGTATTGACAGGAACTAGGTCCCGAAGAAGGTCCGGTGCGAATGGTTCGTACAAGTTCTTTTGCCATGAAGAAACAACGTGTCTTAAGAACCATTCTAAAACTAACTGCCAATATTAGAAGGATTCCACTTGGATTCCTATTTCAAATGAGTAGAAACTTAGGAGTGCGAATTCGTGCACACTCCTTAACGAGTGTATACTTCACATTTCAATCTCTATCCTTGATTTAATTTAGGAAGTTATGTAATGAGGGTCGTGATTCTAAACATGAAGGGTAATGGGGCCATCAGTTAAATAATCAACCAATCAGAAGAATATGCGAAATATACACTCGTTAGAAGAGTGTGAACAAATTTGGGCTCAGAAACTTAGGACAAGCAGCAGGTGAAATATGTAGATTTGGTGGTACTTGTGTTCGGTCCATCTGTATGGCGGAAGCTAGAATTCTAACCGCGTCCAGCTCATCATCCACAAGTTATGCATGCGTGACCGGATGGATGGACAGACTGAATGTGGGTGGATCTGCGTCTATCTTTTTAATAGCAAAAGTAAACAAAAAACTAACTTAGTTTTACATTTTACACCATTGTCACTCAATTATCCTTTGCATCAAACTCCAACCCCCACCACCACCCAACCTTCACCATTACGTCTCAGACAACCATTTCACAAATCCTGCAACAACCGACATCAACTTATATAATCTCCTCTTTTTGTTTTCTATTTTGGACCTTATGGCTTGCTAGGAATAACCTAATATACCAACAAAAGCAAAAAACTTCGGAAGAAATCCTAACATGGGCACAAAAACTGCAACAAGAATTCTATGAAGCATTACACTCTTCACCACCAACCATACCAGGAGATGCACCATTATTTAACCACCCAACGAGAAACAAAAGAATATCAACAATATCGGTAGGATGGTCCAGCCCACACATCAATTGGATTAATATTAACACAGATGTAGCATCCAGAGGTCACCCAGGATTTGCAGGAGCAGGATTCATATACAGAGATTCTGACGCACGAACTTTAATGGCTCTATCTCAACCACTATGAATCACGACTTCCTTAATTGCAGAAACCTGGGATCTTCTATTGGCATCAAGAACAGCAGTGGAAAGACAATGGCCAAGAGTTCTCCTTGAAACCGATTCAGAAAACCTTCTGCGATTCATCACCTCCTCTGCCCCACCACCTTGGCATATATCGGGAATGATAGAGGAAATAAAAATTAGATTTCGACAAATCTCACAGGCTGCTATTCAACACAACTACAGGGAAGGAAATCAAGCCGTGGACGGGCTAGCCAATCATGCAACAGATGGAAGTCAAACGGGAAATTTATCAACTAAAATATGGGACCAGGCAATCCCATCTTTTATTAGTCAAATTTCTATTTTATGATTCCGTGGGTACCACATACCCAAGACAAATTGTAATCTAACTTCTTTTAATAATATCATGCTTCAAAAAAAAATTACACCATTTTAATTTAAAAAGTATTATGCTATCGCAACATAGCAACTAAAATTTAATTATAAAAAGATTAATGCAACGTCTTTTCATCAATCAAAAGTGAAGTATTTAATTAACACATGAAAGCCTTAAATGAATCCAAAATAACCCGAAAGATGTTATGGTACTTCGCTGATGTCTACTGCTTGGAATGGATTGACACAACCTCGGTTAGAAAAAAACATTAAAACTTATAAAACACCTACAAAATACAGAAACTTTTGTAGATTAGGTAAGAACAAGAGGCAGAGAAAGATACAGGGAGTTTCTCATTGATAAGAGTTATATATTACGTAGCTATATTATCCTTTATATAATCTAAAAGGGAAACCCTATATATCTAGTTGTTGGGCCGCACATCCATGGGTCGTAGACCCTATAACACTCCCTTTTGTGCGGTCCAATAGAACTTCGTATGTAGAGCTTCACATGTAGTGCTTCTAATGTAAGTCTTCAAATGTCGTTATCTCCTTGATGACTTGTGCCGAAATCAATTGCCTTACTAAAACTTTGACCAGGAAAAACCAGTGGGATAAAACCTTGGTACAACTCTTCACATGTAGTACTTCACACGTTGTCTCGTACTTTGCATGTAGTTCATCACATGTAATACGATCTTCAAAGATCGACGAGTCTAAGTTAATTGTCTCATTAAAACTTCGTCAGTAAAAACCCAATGGGACAAAACCTGAACTAAAGAAAAAGAGTACAATATTAAGTAAACTTAGAATATAGTCGGATGTGTATGCGTTTCCTCATTAAAACCTTTACAAGGAAACCCAGTGGGATAAAACCTTGACGAAGGGAAAAGAGTACAACATGACAGATGAAAGTAAAGGTGATCCGTTGCAGATGATCACTTTGCTCCGTTGAAGTTGACTAGTTGCTTCAAAACTCCTAAGGAAAGATAATAGTCTTAGATGGGATATGACATTCCCGGTGTTTTTTGTTGTCTCATTAAAAACCTTTCCGAGCAACAAAACCATGTGGGAAAAAGTAACCTAGGTGAAGGAAAAGAGTTCAACACACCATTAGATGCTCCCCTTGATGTCAGAAAATTTTCATTAGTCTAATGCAGTCAAAAGGAGTTTATCACACTTTACTTTGGTGACTTGGATGTTTATAGAACCATGTTGTTGATTCTGGAAGTTATGTTGCTTAACGGACTATCGTGTTTCATTTCTTTGATTCAGATATTTTCAATAATATCAACGCGATCTTTATGTCTTCAACGTTCAACATACTTCATGATTTTAGTATTGTCTCGCTAAAAACCTTGTCGAGTAAAAAAACCCTTTCGGCAAAACTATTCTCGACGAAGGGAAAAAGAGTACAACACAACTTCAATTTCGAAGTAAATTATGTCGACATCATATCCTTGTATCCTCCCCCTGATGTCGGCATCTCCCCCTGATTACTTTCAGAGTTGTTCCAGACTGTTCCTTTAGTCATGCACTTTTCGAAACTGAATATCGGTAATGACTTAGAAGATAGTCTACCGTATCTCCCCCTGATTACTTTCGTTGGAGAAGAGATTATTGTTCCTTTATAATCAACAACCTTTGGATTGCACTTTCGTTAGAATTCCTTTTAATGTCTTTGCAGGGATAAAACAAATTTATGTCAATGGTTACTTTTAAGTAAATGATTACATTCACTATACCATTCCAATGACGTTGCGTTAGCGCTGAGCTATATCTAGCTAGCAAGTTCACTGAGGATGTAACATTTGGCTGAGTACATTATCCTAAGTACAATAATGTGTCTATTATACTTAGATAAGGAAAGTTCATCTCCCGACACAACTTCGTCATCTTCTTTTAAATGAATTGGTCATTTATGTACATTTGAAACTCGACTAATCATGGGAGTGCTAGCAGGATGCATGTCCTTGTTAAATTGCCTGATAATGGACATATACAAACTGGTGGAATAATATACCACAAGCTCGGTCTTCTAGTTTAGAACATAGATAAGATCGAGTTTTCCATGATTTTCATCTCAGATTCAAATTTTAAATAACTTGTAAGATCTCTTATTCCATTAAGAGTACTTATCATGTCCATACCTTCGACATAGATAGCTACAATTCTGAATCAGGAACTTATTTAATACGCATGATACAAAACCTTACTTGTTGATCCCTTCCCAATCAAATAGTCACTTAGACGGGTATACCACATCCGCCTGATTGCTTCAATATATAAGTGAGCGTTCTATCTAACTGTTAACGCATTCTGTGGTTTAGAGTCACTTGATTTGGGAAACAAAAGGCTATCAAGTACTTTTGTAAATATCTTCTATCTCTTGATTCTTTCAGAGATACGTAATAACCACATACATACGCTGCATTTCAAGTCCTTTTGAAATTACCAAGCTAACTAAGTAGCGGAACGCCATCACGTTCATTACAAGAGAAGAATTTCCAGGCTTTGTGAGAAACCTCGCGGCACAAGGAGAGTCTTTATACTGTAAGACTACTTTCTTCTCATTATGCTTTGTGACAAATTAATCATGTATGTCAAATAGGCTTTATACTTGGTTGGTTAGCACTACCACACCAAATACCTGTATATTTGTCAAAGAACCAAGTTCTATCTGGATTGTATAGGCCAAATATTCTCTTCGTTGACATTAAGCAACAAAGAGCTTGGTTCGATCTCATCTTGCTCTATTTCCTTAAGCAAGTGTATATATATTAATCATCAATATGCTCGCATGATCTTTCCATTGACTCATGCGCATTCTCATAATCCACTTGGGATGTCATTGTTCTCTGGAATCATTAAATTTCGGAGCGTCCTCCAGTTTGATTCATGGACATATTCATAGACAATCTTATGAGATGATTTCTAATGATATAAATAAGTTGTGCCTTACTCACGTACTTCCTCTCTAGGTGAGAATTTATCGAACCAAGTGGTCTCTCCAACTTCCTTTATGGAGCCACGACCTCAACCATACTTCCACTGACTGTAGTTGCAACACCTTAGTCTATGGTGTATATCTTTTATTGAGGATTCGTAACCTTGAAGGTAGGTTTGCATCTAGTATGTGTGATCTCATCACTTTAGCGACATCAGTGTATATTCTGAAAATCGATTATTCTTTGTCACTTAACATTTACATTTTTGGAGTACCAGAATCAATATGAGATACATTGGGAACACACCACGACAATTACTGTCGTTCCCTTAGGAACATACTTTTTCTTATCCCCCCATAACGACGGGAAGTCTGTCTCATTAAAGTGATAACCCGCAATTCTAGCGGCAAGAGATATCCTTCCAAAAGGTTTAAAATACGGATAATTGTTGGGAACTCATTTCCAACATAACTACTTAACAGTTTTGAAGACCCATCATAGTACGATGTGGAGTCGTAATGGCACATATATAGTGCAACCAAAAATGCATAAGGACACGAATGTCAGGCTTAAATCCAGTTACCAACTGGTACACAGAAAAGGTTGACTGATATTGGGTTCTAAAACGAATTAAGTTAAGTTGCATGTAATATTGCATATCCCCAAAGTAATAAAAGGTAGGTTGGTACGCATAACCTATTCCTTAGACATCATCTGTAACCTTTGATGATAGCCTTTGCGAGACCATGGGGTATAGGATGCTCTGCATTGATCCTATTAAACATGCAATAACCATCAAGTCCTTTTGATGTAAATTCTCTAGCATTAACAAGGGTGATGAGCCTTTGCACTTTCCAATCTGTAATATGTGCTAGGAATTCTACAAAAATTAAACGCATTGTTTGTTGTGAGCAATAACTGATTCAATGCCTCGAATCATCCACCAGAGCCATAAATCACTTGAATGTTTCGCATTCTGCATGGATAAATGTTCACTAATAACACTTTATTTCTTTGGAAAATGTGTTATTTACCATTTGCATCTAAGTAAAACAGGATGCTCTAAATCATGTTTTACTAAAGGAAGATTTTGTAAGATGTGTGACGTGTCGTGCTTTCTTACTCTAAAGCATAATGGGGAGAGGTAGTGCAAATCTAGTAACTTTAAAAATCACTGATTGTGATAGATGTCGTAACTTCGCATTCTATTAGTTCGTTGTCTTGTACACTCAAATGAAGTGATGCCAGTGCTAGTACTCTCAAAACAAATCATCGTGTCACGACCAATGTGTCTTATGGTTATGTGAAAGTCTTTATGAATCAATCTCAATCAGTTCATTGTGGGTTAATATGGATTCAGTAATTCAAGTTCCATTGATTTACAATTCACTAATTGACACATTAATTTTCTAAGAATATGTTTCCTTCCACATTCATAAGAAATAACTTATAGATGCAATCAAATCCATTCTCACTGTAAATTTTCTAAAAGGTAGGTAATAATTCACGCATGAATATCTTTTGCACTTAACAAGATGTGACTAGCCCTTAATACATACAAAGCTTAGACATTGAGTCTTTAAGAGACTTAATAAGTGGGGTGGCCTTATTACGTAACAAAAGTCGGATTCAACTCAATTACGAGTGAATATATGTTACGTTTCATCCAGATATATCTCAAGTGCTTTAGAGAATTTATGTCTCGTTAGAATGATATACTTTTCATTCCATAAGCGCGGACATTTGATATTAAATAATCAATTGGCTGGGCAAAGTTCTTTTTGTCATTAAACTTGATGCCTAAAGTATGATCTTCCTATGGAAATTGGTTTCTACTATGGTACCCGTATTACATTGCTTGTACCAATACTGGTAAGAAGATTCATTCCCAACTCTTTGGAGAAAGCTAGAATTACATTTTAGCTTCATCCCATGTTGATACATGTACTTTTGTGTCATTACTGTTGAGGAAAAAAATACATCTTTGTCTCATGATATATATGTCCCTTTTTGCATGCTTTATATGAGTCAGTACGTCTAACCCTCATTACTTCAGGGTTCTTTCCATTTTCAATTTATCTACATTTTGCTTAATTTGAGAATATTCATTATCTCAACAGGCCAAGAGAATTTCACTAAACATGTACTGGTTCGTTAGAATCATGGATAAAGTAGAGAAATGAAAATTTTCTGACTCATTTCACCTTTTGTGAGTTCTTCCACAAAAATTGGAATACATGTGATTTTATTTCCAACGTATCTTTTGAAAATACTGACTCTTTAATAGTAATGGTGCTCAAGTATTTCTAAATTTCAAATGAATACATTGGAATCGAGTTGGTACAACCAATTGTATAAAAGACACCATTCAACTACGGCCAATATCATATTCAAGAGAACAAAATAACACTAAGGCCAAAATTCTTAATGATCGAGATCAACAGTCATAATTTAAGTTGACCGTCTATATGATGTGGACTTATCTTAAGGCAAGAATAAACACAACTAGGCATGTTCTAAAACAAATAAATAAGCCTAACAAGTACTCAATATAAAAACTCACATCATATTATAGATACGTACCACATATTTTGGTTTTCGATGTATATAGACAGGACCAGAGCAACATTGGTCGCGCACATCCTGGAACCAAACCTGGAACAGGACTCCAAAAACAGAACTGTAACAGGACCCCCGAGTTGGACCGAGTTGACCGGGTCACGTTAGCTGGATCGGGTCGGTCTTTCCTTTCTCTCGCATTCGTTTCCCACTGAACAAATTTCAGAGATTTCCTTTTTCCTCGTTCCCAGAGGATTCCAACGGCCGCACCAATCAATCACAACATAAATACACGAAATACGTCATTATCAACTCATTATATTATGAAATTAAACGGATTATTGACCAAATGTTTAATCACTCAATTATGATTATGGGATTTTACATATGCCAAATCAGGGAAAACAAAACATCATGTGAGACAAAACAAAACGACAAATGCTATCCCGCATCGTTTTGGGGATAGCTATCCCGTTTAAGCGGGTTTCTTTATCGTTAGATGATCAAATTAACGGTTAGATTCGAATTCAGGAAAGGACCCACCATTTTCAGAAAAAACCCACTATTTTTTCTAAAGGGTTCAAGACTGTTGGATCTGGGTTTTAACATGATCTGACGGTAAAGAAGCCGCTTAAACGGGATAGCTACCCACAAAATGGTGCGGGACAGCATTGCTCGAACAAAACATCATATGCCCAAATCATCATGTGAGAAAATAGTCAAAAGAGGAAATTTCTCGTATCGTAGTATGTGTGAGACAAGGCAAAACATGATAAAAAAAATTTTATGACCACCAATCACTCATCACGTGGCTTAGAAATTAGAGCATAGCATATACATACCAAAATCGCCAATAGTCCACAACCAGGATCTCAATTATAGCATCACAGTTATTAAAATATAATAAGAAAAAAATAGAAGGTCTAGGTATACCTTTACCCGAACGGATGAATGGACAAATGTACCAAAATCAGATTACCATGGAGCTTTTCAAAAAAAATAAAAAAAAAATCAGTGTTTGACGATGATCAAAATAAAATTCTCTATTTTGTGGCAGAATTAGAATTCGTGCATGATAACGTTTTGTAGATTAGGTAAGAACAAGAGGCAGGGAAAGATGCAGGGAGTTTCTCATTGATAAGAGTTATATATTACATAGCTATATTATCCTTTATATACATCCAAAAAGGAAACCCTATATATCTAGTTGTTGGACCGTACATCCATGGATCGTAGACCCTATAATAGAAACTACTCATTAATGCTTTATATATTTTCCCATTCTAACCTAAACCTGGCGGGTGGGTGTCTAACAAATTTGTAGAGTTGCACATGTAACCAACCCAATATTGATTGCATTTAGGAATGCACCCACGTTCAATCTATCCATCATAGGAATAGGTGTTTACTCACCAAAGTGGGGGCGGATTCGGTCGGTCTCACGGGTTGCATCGAAATACTCAACCCTATTAGAAACTACTTTTTGATTCTATTATAAGGTGTTGTTTATCAATAATTAGATGATATGGGTCTGGACTGAATATTGTTCTCTGGTCTTCTTTTAAAAGAAAATCCAACCTTTTTGATCGAAAAATTGTTAGTTACTCCTCAAAAAACACATGATCATATTAGCATTGCAATTCACATGTAAAGATATAGAAAAAATAACTTATGATTTTAGTATAGGTGACTTGATCATTACTCATTATCAAAGTGTCAAAGGAATAATATACATAAAATGCGTTCTACAACTTATTGCATTAAGTTACAAAGTATAGTTTACTATACTTTCGATGGTTTTGGCATAACACAAATGTTGCACTTATTACTACTTGGTGTAGAACTTTCTATAACTAGATATATTAATCTTGTTTTGGTTTGTGCTTTGAAGTCCTGTCAGAAAACAATTTTGTAAATTGATAAAACAAATGCCGAACTCAAATTAAGTTTCATAATCAAATATAAATCCATGTCTATGCCCAGGTTTGATCTCAGTTTCGGCCCCAGATTTGAACTCAATTCTGAACCTGACTTGCATTTTCAAATTGTCTTTTTTCAATCTTTTGATTAACAAATTTCGATATAAGTGAAAGTTTAACTTGAAATTTCAAATGCCATGAAATGTTGAACATGAGTGTGTAACTCCAATATATTTTGTTTAGATTTATTCCTTTGGTACTCAAGACTAGATGTTTATGTACTGTACTCAGTACAAGGGAATTAAAAAACTTAGAAATGTAAATCTGCTTCTTAAGGAATGCAGCCTCTAAAACAACAACTCAATCTTCATTAATGAACTGAATGAAGTTCTTACAGCTTAAATATCAAATAACAATGATTAACCTAGCAGCCAACGGCTATATAGTGAGAACGTGTCGCTAATCGAGAGGCTTACTAATCGACTAATGGAGATCGAGTTATAATAGCACCATACAATGGACTAAGGGAAGACAGGGTGCCTCAATGGCTAAGATGGCTATGACATTGCCTTCCCCTAAACAGTATCCTTGTCCTCAAGGATAAAATTATGGTAGTGTGACTTGATGGATGAATGATCTTCCCAAGTAGAGTCTTCAGGGCTTGAATTTGTCCATTGAATTAAAACCTGTCTCACCATCCGCTTCCCAATAAGCATTGTTATGTGTTTGAGTACCTTCTCAGATCTCATAATGATCTCACCCTCATGATCAACAATAGGCAATGAAGGAGAAGGAGTATGTTGTTGGCCAATCTGCTTCTTGAGCTGGGAAACGTGGAATACTGGATGAATTCTGGCCTGAGGAGGCAACTGTAATTTGTAGGCTACATGAAAAATTTTCTGCAACACTGGAAATGGTCCAAAATATTTAGCAGCTAAATTGAAGTTCTTCCTGAGGGCAACTAAAGCTTGTCTGTATGGCTGAAGCTTTAAGTAGACCATGTCTCCCACTTGAAAGTTTATGTCAGTTCTAGATTTATCAGCAAAGAATTTCATTCTAGACTGTGCTGTGTGAAGAGATTCCTTTAAAATGTCTATCATGACCTCTCTTTCTTTTAAGTAAGACTCAACAACAACTACCGAAGTTGTTGCAGCAGACGGGAAATCCATATAAGGTGGCAAGTAGCCATACAATGCCTGAAATGGGGATATCTTGAAACTAGTGTGATAACTAGTATTGTACCACCATTCAGCAAGAAAGAGCCACTGACACCATCTGCTTGGTTTGTGACCAGTAGTGCACCTCAAATAGGTCTCCAAGCATGAATTAACTCTTTCAGATTGGCCATCCGTTTGAGGGTGGTAAGTTGTGCTAAGATTCAATCTAGTACCCAATAACTTGAATAAGTCTTTCCAAAAATTACCAGTAAAGACTTTATCTCTATCAGAAACTATGGATGCAGGCAATCCATGAAGTTTGAAGACTTGATCCAAAAATGCTTTGGCCACAAAAGAAGCTGTGTAAGGGTGGTGAAGGGCAATAAAATGGTTGTATTTAGTCAGTGTGTCAACTACCACCAAAATAACACTTTTTCTATCACTGAGAGGAAGGCCTTCAATGAAGTCCATTGTGATACGATTCCATGCATGCTCTAGGCCAGTAGAATTGGTTTTTGGCTCTTATATAGGTGGCTTGCATACCAGAGTATCCTCCCAAATCAGAGGAATGTAATGTACTCATAATTGAGGATCTGATTCCATTACCATTTCCCACATAGAATCTGGACTTGTATCTCAAAATTTCATCTTTATAAGTAAATGGAGGGGTTGAGTGAACTGAAATGACAAGTTGTGCAATGAGCTACTGATCCTTTGGGTCATCAATATAGTTGTGGATAAGTTCAAACATCCAAAGTGGTTTTGACATGGATAAGACCTGGTATTGAGAAGAATCATGAGGCCTCCTTGATAGTGCATCAACAACTATGTGATATTTACCCTTTTTGTATCTAATTTCATACTCAAAGCCTAAGAGTTTCATAATCCACCTTTGTTGTAGAACTGTATTAATTCTTTGTTCTAGGAAGTATTTTAAACTGCGGTGATCAGTAAGGATAATTAACTTATTACCTTGTAAATAATGCTTCCATTTTTGAACTGCTTTAACAACAGCCAAGAACTCTTTTTCATAAGTAGATAGTTCTGTTGATCTTGGTCCCAATGGTTGACTGAAAAAAGAAATAGGTTTACCTTCTTGAGTTAAGACATCTCCAAGGCAGTTGTCACTTGCATCACCTTCCACGGTAAAAGGCTTGGAGAAGTCTGGGAGTGCAAGAACGGGAGTGGTGGACATTGCAGTTTTTAGTTGCTCAAAATAATTAGTAGATGTTGGGGACCAGTGGAAAGAGTTCTTCCTTAAAATATCAGTAAGGGGTTTACTAATGGCACCATAGTCTTTCACAAATCTTCTATAATATCTTGTGAGACCAAGGAAAACTCTCAACTCTTTAATTGAAGTAGGGAATTTCCAAGACTGCATAGCTGCAACTTTAATTGGATCAACACAAACACCTTCTGAAGTAATAATGTGGCCCAAGTATTCCAGTTGAGGTTGTCCAAAACATTATTTGGAAATTTTTGCATAGTGTTGGTGTTATCTTAATAATGACAAAATAATCTTCAAGTGTTCAATGTGTTCTTCCATGGATGAACTATAGATCAAAATGTCATCAAAGAAAACCAACGCAAACTTCCTTAAATATGGTGCAAAAACTTCATTCATAAGAGCTTGAAAAGTTGTAGGTGCATTAGTGAAACCAAATGTCATAATCTTGAAATCATAATGACCATGATGGGTCCTGAATGCAGTCTTGAAAATTTCAGCAGGATTGACTAATATCTTATGATAACCAGCTCTCAAATCTATCTTAGAAAGAACTTTGAACCCTTTTAATTCATCCAACAACTCATCAACGAGAGGAATGGGAAACTTGTCTTTAATGGTAATACTATTCAACTTTATGTAATCTACACAAAATCTCCAAAAACCATCTTTCTTGTTGACTAAGAGAATTGCAGATGCAAATGGGCTGTGACTAGGTTGAATGACACCAGTAGAGAGCATTTATTGAACAAGTGCTTCAACTACTCCCTTTTGTATGTATGGACATCTATAGGGTCTCTGATTAGGAGGTTGAGAGTCAGGTTTCAAGGGAATTGAATGGTCCAAAATTCTATGTGGTGGCAGAGAAGTTGGCTCAGCAAAAATGTATTGGTATTCCTCCAAAAGTGGTAGTAATGGTGAAGGGGAAGTAGGAGGTAAGGGTGAGGTGGTGACAGAAAAGAAGTGGCCAACAAGGCCATGTGTATTTTTTCTGAAATTTTGTTTGACTGCTGAACTGCTCATCATGAGCAGAGAAGGCTTAGTATTAGTGCCAGTTAAAGTGATTTGGTGTCCATGATGCATAAAGGAGATGCTAAGTTTAGAAAGGTTGAAAACAACATCACCTAGTTTTCTGAGCCAGTCAGCTCCAAGGACCATATCACAGCCTCCAAGTGGCAGTATTCTGAGGTCTTCAGTGAATAGATGGTCTTGCATGGTCCAAGAAAGTTGTGAGCATGAGCCAGTGCTGATAGTTTTTTCACCATTGGCCACAGTAACTAGCATTTGAGGAGTGGCCTCTATCTTGCAGTTGAGTTTAGCAGCTAATACAGAATTAATGAAGCTGGTGGTGCTTCTTGTATCAATGAGAATGGTAATGGACTGCTTTTTTAGAAATCCAGGAATTCTAGTGGTATCCCCTGTGGTATTCTCAGTGAGAGCATGTCATGAAATTTCCATGTCAGATTCAATTGGTGAGTCAATAGCCTCCTCAAAAATTTCTTCTTCTGTATCATTGTCTTGAACTTCAGTATGCTCTGCTTGAACCATAAATAAGTGTTTTCTGCCTTTGCAAATATGTCTACTTCTATAAACCTCATCACATTTGTAATAGAGACCTTTTTCTCTTCTTTGGCGTATTTGTTCCTGTGTAAGTCTTTCAATGACAAGTATTGAATATTGTGGTTTAAGGAAATTAGTGGGAGAATATTTGGGTGTGGTGGGGGGATGATTTAGGTGTATAGTTATAGGTGATGATTGGTTTTGGAGGGAGGTTATAAGAAGAAAATGGCATAGGGGATGGAAAAAAATTGGGTGATGGTTTAGTTGGTTTATAGAGCAGCTGACATTTGTGTTCTTCCATTCTAGCTAATGAGAAGGCTTGGATGAGTGTGCTAGGATTGAACATATGCATTGAATTTCGAATCTCCTCCTTAAGACCACTGATGAATCTCATAATAAAATACCTCTCATCCAAGGATGGATTGTAATTAAGCATTAATCCTTTGAGATATTCAAACAATTCATAATATTCCTCTAGAGAGTTGACTTGCATCAATTTATTAAAATAACCAACAAAGTTTTCATCTACTGGATTTTAAAATCGGGCACAGAGGCCCTGAGGAAATTCAAACCAAGACATACGAGGACGACCAACTTGAAAATTTAATAACCACTTATCCGCCTTACCAT
The DNA here is from genome assembly GCF_003573695.1 of Papaver somniferum. Lineage (NCBI taxonomy): Eukaryota > Viridiplantae > Streptophyta > Magnoliopsida > Ranunculales > Papaveraceae > Papaver > Papaver somniferum. Next base: position 74,096,382 of record NC_039363.1, on the reverse strand, counting down.
CAATATAAATAGTTGCTATATGAACCTTTCGATTATCATCAATGTTGTGAAGGAAAAAATACCTGTTACATTTCTCTATCCATTCACGAGGGTTCTCACCATCAAAGCTGGGTAAATCGAGTTTAGGAATTCGATTGAAGGGTGGGTTTGGCGAATTAGGAAGGATAGAGCTAAAACTAGGTGGAGTTGACGGAATCTCACCGCCTGAATGGCCGCCTTTGGCTCCATTTACAGATTTAAGAAACAAACCCATTTGTTGTGTAAGATTCTTAACAGCGTCTGAAGTTTCCTTGCAAATAGTTGAAGTATCCTTCATTTCTTTTTCAAAACTCTTGAGTCGATCATCTTTGTGTTGTCTATCTTTAGTGAAGAGGTCATGAAGATCCTTCATTGATTTTGGATCTGAACCCACCATGTATAAAAGAGAAATAAAAAATTTGAAATGGCTCTGATACCAATTGTACTGTGCTCAGTACAAGGGAATTAAGAAACTTAGAAATGTAAATCTACTTCTTAAGGAATGCAGCCTCTAAAACAACAACCCAATCTTCATTAATGAACTGAATGAAGTTCTTACATCTTAAATATCAAATAACAATAATTAACCTAGCAGAAAAAGGCTAGATAGTGAGCACGTGTCGCTAATCTAGAGGCTTACTAATCGGCTAATGGAGATCGATTTATAAGAGCACCATACAATGGACTAAGGGCATACAGGGTGACTCAATGGCTAAGATGGCTATGACAGTTTAACATGACTAATGCTTATCATTCTTGATTAATGTTGAAAGTATTTGAACATAATCCTATTTCCATAAAAAAAGACGTTCGCATCGTGTCAACATCTTGATTATATATGGATGAAAAGAATAAGTTACCTGTGATACCACCAACATCTTAATAACATAGTGGAGTTAAAAAGGTCCTTGCGCGTATTTCTAGCTATCTTATCTAAATGTATCCCATCCAAGTAGATGGAACTTATCCTTGGGATCAAGAATTTTACCTCGTCAAATCTTATGAAAATGAGTATTTATCTTTTGGCGGAGGTTTTTTTAGGATGAAAAAAGCAGTCATTTGAGATAGGAATAAGTTGCCCAATATGTTTAACATGGGTAAAGCTTAATCGAGATAGTGGGGCTTAAGTTTGGGACTCGTGAAATAAAATTAACTTAATTGAAGCGCGCAATTTCTTTTACAAATCAAAAATTATCTTTATATATATGTGTATATATATATATATATTGATTGGTTTTCCGGTTAAGAGATTAAATTCGAGAAGTCTTGGTGTTTTTTCAAGTATATAAGAACTTAGATGTCTGGATCAAAATATTTATACCAAATTGCATGGTACACAAGATATACTCAAGTGCGCTCAAAAGATATGAAATGATAAAATTTCACCATTTCAAATATACGAGAAATAACTTCGAAAAGAAAAACAAACATGATCAAAATCACCGCTTTACGAAATTTCCAATTTAATTTTTCAAATTAAAAGAAATGATACATTCACCATATAAATATTTAGGTTAGGAGTGTACATCAGGCTGGGAAATCCAACCCAAATCCGATTATACCACAGGTCGGGCCATACGGGGTTTGCAACCTAATTACCTATTAAGTTTGACAATCCAGGCGGGGTCGTGCAGTAGCAGCAAATTTACTGCCCATGGCCTGTCCAAACCTGTGAAACAGGCTAGGCCGGGCGGGTGTAAGGCCTTGCCTACCATAAATAACAAAATAACTAGTATTTAACAAAATCTGGAAATGCATATAATGAGCATAAAATGTTTAATTCAAAATTTAAGTTCAACAATGTATATAACCAAGTAGGTTCAAAAGAAAAGAGTTTCTCCTATCTGGAAAGCACCACAAAAATATTCCTTAAAAATCAGCGTTGATGCAACATGGATTTCTCAAATTTTACCACCAAATTATGCCTTAATTATGAGAAATGATGCATGAATTTTTGGAGAAGGAAGAGCAGGACAAGCAACTGGTTCAGATACTTAAGAAGCAGAGAAGACTGCGAAAGTATTTTCAACTACTTTCATGGGAAGAACTCAGATATTTCTTGGCGTGCTAAAGTTTTTCTTGATGAGGCAAACAGGATAACAAATCTTTTTACTAGCTTTTTGGAATTTCATTTTTCCTAGATTAGGAAATATGGTTGTGGATATTTTATCCAAGTTTGTAAGGCCTTTAAACTTTGTTTTAGATTGGGAGATTATTCCTCCATCATGCATTATGCATCAACTATCAGTAGATAAATCTAATATTGGGAGGCACCCTCAACACCCCAGATTAGATGGCTCTACTTTTATTGTAATGCCGACTCATTTTGAGTCTTAGTTTTTTCAATGAAATACCTTATTCATACACACACAAAAAAAAGTTCAACAAAAATTCATAACACTACTACAAAACTATATTCCGTACTAATAAAAACAAAACAAATGAATGAAATGAATAATCATTTTATTGATAAACCTCTTTGTCTAGCTCTTCCCCCATGACTTTAGATTCTCAACCATCTACCTACATAAATCAAGAAGAGTAAAATTTTGATCAACAATTCAAGTAAAAAAAAATTAGTGTCCAGTGTTGAAAGTTAAACCAAGATATGGTGAAGTGTTCATTGAAGCAACTAGTACAAGTTGCCTCTGCGTTGGTCAAGCAACTATTTGAAGTTCACACGGTTCGGTGAAGCAACTAGACACTAGCATGAGTTGACACGGGGTGTTTAGCTTGGACATGGAGTAAACTTGTGAAGAAAGTTATTCTGGTTTTAGAGTTTGATTGGGTTAGAATTTTATAGAAGTGTCTTTTTTTAGAGTTTGTACTTTGTTAGGAAAGTTTACTTTTAGCGGTCGTCAAGTTTGTGAAACTATAAATAGGTTGTTGAGCCATGAGAATTATTATATCAAGAATTATTATTAATGTAGTCGTTTATTGCTTCCGTGTTAATTCTCCTCTCTCTTGCTCGATCCTAAATTTTGTATCATGGCAAGGTGAGAGAGAGAAACTTATGTGTTTTCGGTGTTTAGTTATATGGGTTTGTTCGTGAAGGTATCGAAGGAAAAGAAGGAAGGTTCGATATTTTAAAAAATTGGTACAAGTCGTGACAAGAAGGATAGGAGATGGAAATTTGGAATTGTGTTCGAAGGTGGAATAAGAAGTCACATTCCAGAGGATCGCTGGGTCACAAGTTTTGTGCTAAGAAACTAGTGGTGGTTGTTGATTGTTTCGTTGACGATGGTTGTTATCAGCAGTGATGATGGCCGATGGTGATTCATGGGGTTTAAATCTGTTTTCATTGTTGCGGCCATTGATGGCTTGGATAGTGGATCCCAATGTTGCTTCCCTAGGTTTCGTGGGTGTGTTGGATCCCAAATGGTCACAAGTTTTAAGTTTTGATTGTTCTAGAAGTCAAGTCCAGCCGTTTAATAAAGGAAACTGTCGGGTAAGAAAGTTCAGCCGTTTTATTAAACAAACGACTGGGTAACTTATTATTAGCGTGTCATCGGCTTAATGTTTAGGAGTAACAGAATATGAAGGGTTGCTTCCGTTGATTTTTTTTTGTTGTCATTAAATTAAAGATGAAGAAGAGGATTAGGAGATTGTTAAGATGAAATCGATGGAGGAAGTCAGAACATCAAGAGAGGGGTTAGGAGGACAAGTTTTTGGCAATGAGAAAATCATTTGAAAACTGATCTGATGCCGTTGATTGCAAGTGATGAATTGCAAAGCTTAAATGGATTGCTTATGGAAGTTTTGAGGATGATTATTCATTTTAAAAAGTTTTTACTTCCGCGATTTGATTAATTGGTTGAGAAGATTATTGGATTGTTTTAGAAGTTCAGGCAAACAATGAATTTGAGAAGAGAACAGAAGTGATTAAGCTGCGGTGTTTGAGGTCATGGTAATGAACAGTAAACATTACGTTGTCGCCGTGTAGTCATGATTTGACAACAGTGAGGCAAAGTAAGGAATGATTGTTTTTAGAAGTTGTGGTAAAGAAGTATATTTATGTGTATGGTAAAAGAGAGATTTGATTTTGGCTATGAATAGTAAAGTTTCAGCGAAAAAAGGGTTTTGTGGCAGAGCATTAGAAGATTTTAGATGATGAAAAATCTTTGGGTTAGTCGTTGATTCAAAGGGTTAGGTTATGGATTTGAAATCAAAAATTAGAAGATCAAAATTTGTATTTCAGTCGAGAAAAGAAAGACTGGTACATTTTGATGGATTTGAATTTGAATTCAGAGACTTGGAATTATTGATACATGAAAAATAATACCCCTTAACGGGCTTAGGGTGCCCCAAAGAGGATGGAAAGCCTAACATGAGACATGGGGACTAACCCCGAGTCCGAATGAGAAAATATCCATGCGACGGAAAGGAAAATGAAGGGATTAATGAATAAGAAAGAGGTTATATTAAGGAAAGAATGGCATTAAAAGTAATTAAGGAGGTTTAGGACATGTGACATGACGTCATAAAAGGAAAGGGATATTGGAAAGTCTATATAAGGAAGGACAAGGTACAATGGAAAGGAAACTCTATCTCTTACTATTCCTAGAAAGCTGAGGTCACTTGGTGTAGCTAGGACGGGTAGAACCAAAAATAAAATCACCCCTCAATATTTGGCGACCACACCCGAAGGCTCGTGTCTCCCTCACCATGACACACCTAGGAAGCGCTAACTCGGGGGCGGAAAAAAATCAATCGACCAACTAACCCATCAACATGTGCGAAGTAACAATAGACGACGAGGACAGCGAGGAAGAAATGCTAGCCCAAAACACCGCCAAGCAATCGATAGGACGCGAACCTCAAAATGGAGAAATGAAAGAAACTCAGGAGAAAAACATGCAGGTAATCCAATCACCAGAGCCCGCATCTCCAGTCCTACAAGACATACAAAAAGAGCTAGAGGATTGGATAGCGCAAGCAGTGATAGCAGGACAAAACACTCCCAAGGAAGCAACTAAGGGCGGAGAACGACAAAGCGCCAAGATTGCGACATCGCAGGAAGAAATGGCGAGATACTTAGAGCAAAATTACCACGTGATAAAACAAGACAATCACTGCCTCCTAAGCATCCCATACCCAACAAGTATCTAAGAATACCAGTACCCTGAGGACTATGATTCTCTGAAATTCAAAACGTATGATGGGCAAGGAAATGCGCTGGAATACGTTAGTCGATTCTTATCGATAATGAATGACAAAGCCTCCGATGGAAAGTTGTGCTTAAGAGAATTTTCTAAGTCACTAACAGGCACGACATTCACCTGGTACGACAATTTAAAGGTGGAAAGTATGGATTCCTGGCCAACCATGTCCGCACTTTTCCTTGGAAAATTCTATTCAGCCAAGAGGAAAATCACATCGATAGATTTAAGCAGAAGCGGTCAGCGGATAGGAGAGGAAATAGGAAAATATATCCTGTTATTCCCACGTCTGGCGCTAGATTTCCATGAAGACATCAGCGAAGGAGCGCTCGTCGAAATATGTGTGTGTAAAATGATACCAGCCTTTAAGAGAAGTTTGATCAATTTCATGTTTCAGACTTTTGTCGAGCTAGAGGAAGCAGCTGAAATCGCTGAATTTTGTAGAGGAAGTATCTACAGACCCTGCCTGGCGCCACTCAGTCAACACCATATCGGAAGCACCACGTAATGTAAGGTCCAATACTAACAAGGATAAAGAAGACCAGTTTCAAGCAGTCGACGGTGGCCAAAGGAGAAGCGGATGGACTATGCGAGACTCAAATCCACCGCCTCCCCTGCCCTGCATTAGAGATCACACGATCGAACTCCTGAACCAATGGGTTACAAGAAAGGAAATACATCTTCCCCCAACAGTGGTAGACGTCAACAGGATGGATAAGAACGCGACCAAGTATTTTCACTACCATCGGAGGCTGGGACATTCGACAGTGGAATGTTTCGCCATAAGGAGCACATTCGAATTAAAATGCGCCTCTGGAGAACTAGAGGCAGCAAAGCAAACAATTGAACATGACCCCTTTCCCCGCCATTAAGAGGGAAAAGGCGAAGAACCCAAAAAAAAAGAAAAAAAGAGAATAGAAAGGAGAAGAAACAAAGAATAATCACACCTAGCTTGTAAACAACCCTTTTTTGTGATGGTAAGAATAATCTTTTCTTTTGAATTCATGAGCAATATGATGAGAAAATGCTACAGGAATGCCAAAGGCGCCTGGTCGGCTAACAAATCTACAAAAGGCTACAGGAACGCCAAAGGCGCCTGGTCGGCTGACAAATCTACAAAAGGCTACAGGAATGCCAAAGGCGCCTGATCGGCTGACAAATTTACAAAAGCCTACATGAATGCCAAAGGCGCCTGGTCGGCTGACAAATTTACAAAAGCCTACAGGAATGCCAAAGGCGCCTGGTCGGCTGACAAGTCTATAAAAGGCTACAGAAACGCCAAAGACGCCTGGTCGGCTAACAAATCTACAAAAGGCTACAGGAATTCCAAAGGCGCCCAGTCGGCCGACGGATGTACAAAATCTACGGGAATGTCAAAGGCGCCCGGTCGATTAACAAATCTATAAAAGTCTACGGGAATGCCAAAGGCACCCAACAAAATAGCCCACCAAGAGAGTATAGGAATGTTCAACCTACGCCCTACCAACCCCACCTATTCGAAACAAATGGGGGATAGTAGGCGTGTTTAACCAAAGACATGCCAACCTCACCCTACCTATCTGAAGATGAAAGAAAGGGAGTAGACGCGTTTAACCAAAGCCCCCTACTCACCCCATCCTACCACAACATAAAAAGAGAGAGGGAGTAGGCGCGTTTAACCAAAGCCCTACCCACCACACCTCATCAATTTGAAAAAGAAAGAGGAGTAGGCGCATCTAACCTATGCTCTACCCGTTCCACCCCATCCATCTAAAATTTTAAAAGAAAGGGAGTAGGCGTGTTTGACCCACGCCTTACCCACACCACCCCACCCCATCTATCTGACGAGAAAAGGGAGGGAGTAGGCGCGTATAATATATTCCCTACCCACTACACCCCACCTATCTGAAAGGAAAATGAAGTAGGCACGTTCAACCTACGCCATACCCACCCCACCTATTGGAAAAGGGGAGTATGCACGTTTAACCAAAGACCTTCCAACCTCACTCCATCTATCTGAAGATGAAAGAAAGAGAGTAGGCGCGTTTAACCAAAGCCCTACTCACCCCATCCTACCACAACATAAAAAGAGAGAGAGTAGGCGCGTTTAACTAAATCTCTACCCACCACACCTCTTCCATTCGAAAAATATAGGGGAGTAGGAACATCTAACCCCTGCCTTACCCATTCCATCTCATCCATCTGAAAATAAAAGAAAGAGATTAGGCGCGTCTAAGCTACGCCGGACCCACCTCACCCCATCCCTGAAAGAAAAAAAAAGGGGGGAAGGGGGTAAGCATGAACAGCCAACGCATCATTAAATCATGTAGTCAAGGCTGGTAAAACTTAAGCAACTCTAATAAAAATTAATACCAACCAAACAGAATCTTAATATCCTTAAAAAAAAAAAAAAAAAATATATACAGACACGCCAACAATAAAAATTATCCAAGAAATAAGGGTTCAATATAACCAAAGAAACAGAAAGATAATAGCAATGCATTAAGCGGTCTGAAGCGTGGAAAACTCCTGTCGTTTCTTCTCAAGCTCCGCCCGAGCTGCCTCCTCCGCGGTTTCATCCCGAATCACCTCATCGCTAGCCACGCCGACATCAACCAATTGATTCAGCGCCTTCTTCTTGCTGGCAGTCGTCTTGGAACGCTTCCCCAGATCCTCCTCCAGTCTAGAAATCTGACTTGTGAGCCGAACACGAGGGTTATTACGACTCTTCACCTTCACCAACAGCTCCTCCAACCACCCAATCGGGAACTTAATGTTGACCGCTAACCGCACGGTAGTCTCCCAGCCATGCATTGTCGTCGCATCAACAGGATCATCCCCTACCCGCGTGAGATGGTCGGCGACTTCCAAAAGGTTTTTAGTCATGTAGCACAAAGTACGAATGTCCAGAAGATCTTCCCTCACCATGTGACCACCGCCACGCTTCAGAATGTCCCTATAAGTAGCGGAGAAAACAGTTGGCACCAAAAAGTCGTGGACTAGTGTATGGGTGGCAGGATCTACCCCAGCCTCAGCAGCACTCACTACTAAAGGGAACCGAAGCTGCGCATCCTCGGGATTTGCTGGCACAATGGGGACGGCTGGTACGTTAGGAACACCAGTCCTCTTCTCCAAATGAGTGGAAGAACCACTACCATCCAGTCGAGCGCGTTTAGTCGACTCGTCACCACCAGGGACTACACGTCGCACACCATCCGTGTCGAGGCCTTTAGGTTTTGTGGTCCCTTTGTGCTTGTTACCCATATACTAGTGCCAACGGCGAAGTTTTAACAAGCAAGCGAAAATGCAATGCAAAAGAAAAGACAAGAGACTAACCTCAGGAATTGATGAATCAAGCGGAAAATCAACAGGCTTGGGAAGAGATGCAGAAGAACTAGAAGATGATTCAGAGTCACTAGCGGAGCCTGAAAAATGAGAGATGAGCACCATTGCGAAGAATAACTTAGATTTATTAAAAAAAAAAAGAGAAAAAAGAAGAGAAGAATGATAAAAATGAAGACACGTATTAAATAGGAGGTTGTATAAATTACCTTCAGGATCACAAACAGGTGGTGCCACGTGGGATGAGGACCCACCAAAAACTAATCGGATAGACCCAGACGGGCTCATCGATGCAAAACGGCACTAGGGGACACCGGAGGTCCGCCCCTAACACGGACAGTCTCAGCTCGAAGAGGGTGAACTGATGATATATGAAGATGCGGGGATATCCAACCGGTCCCCTCTGAGATATTGAACCCAAGATTCCTCAACAGGTCTACGAATGAGGGAGTAAGACTGCCACTAGCGCTACTGGGAGGCTGTGACGCGCTCCTTCGACGGGCTTCCTGAGGTTGTAGGGATGAGATATTAGTAGAAGAACAAGGGCACAAAGCAGACAATTTGGCTGCTTCTCGCCTGGACTTATTAGTGAGGCTCTTGATGTATTTTCAAAAGTTGTTGTAGATTGTGGTAAAAGGGGTTCTTTTCGAACTTGTGAAGGTAACTCTTTTTTTTTTAGATTTAATAAAAATAAAGAAAATTAATTTTCAAAGAGTGATGTCAAGATTTAAAATGGACTAAGGCTCCGGATTCACTATTACTTCAAGTTGATTGGTTACAAAAATATTTCTTAATTATTATCTAGCTCTTTTTCCATTAAATCATATATTAATCTATAAGGTGTCCAAATATTAAATTGTAATCCTTAAGCATGATTTATCAAAGCATTAATTCTAAGCATAAAACATCAAACTGATTCACAACTAATTAAGAAAACCATTTTTATCTCTTTTTTTTATTCATCCAAGTGAATTAAATAAAATAAATAATTAAGAAATTATAAAAAGAATTTACCAATCAAACATGAGTGAATAGCTCCTCCGTCGCCTCAGTCACCAGGTATTTTAGCCGCTCATCATATTGGAAAACCTCTCAAAATATTTCATTGATGCTCAAAAGTGTTTTAAAATGAAGAGAAAGACAAGAAAATGATATAAAACAGGATTCTGCGACCCACAAAAGGCGTCCAGAGTCAACGACAAAGCTGAAGTGATGTTGTCGTTGGGAAACTACGACCCACAGATGACAGTCGATGTCACTGTTGGTAAACGACTGTCCATGTGGGTATTATGTTCTTCGTGTTCTTCCTTGCACCAGCAGCAAGCTTCTCTTCTCTGCGTGATTTTCTTTTGATTCTCTCGACTCCTAAAATTTCCCCAAGACTCTCCAAACTTCGCTCGCTTCAATTGTACGTGTATTTATAGTGAATTGAGTCCAAAAATCCGACCATTGATTGCGTATATACTCTCTTTAATTCGAATATTCCTTGCTGCCCATAATAACGATAATTTCCATTTTTAAGCCCATGCACGCGTTAGATTTGATCCTGCACGCTCTAGTTAGCCTTGTCCACGTCTCAGCACTCTTCCAACGCTAGTAGAACTCCTCCATGCACACAAGAACTTCAATTTTGCTCGTGTTACAGTACACGTGCTCTGTTTTGGGTGTGTGAATCATCACGCGTTTTCCAGCCAATTCCGATCGAACCCACTGCCCAAAATGTGTCCCTTAACCTATATCACATCTCTCTATCAAATTTCAGCCATTGAATCGACCCGTAACGCCTTCATTTTTGTGATCAAACTTCTGCTAGTTGAGAATTTCATTTCCCGCCAAAACAGTTTTCAAACGAAGAAGAAAGGGTGTCCCCCTATCCTGAACTGGGGTGCGAATAGCAGCTGCCTTGAGGGTGACCTGGGGATGCCCCTTAGTAATTAGGTTACCCCTTATCCAAAAGCGAGAGTCCGAATAACACTTGTCCTCCGGGTACCAAAATCAACTTTTCGAGCCGAATTTTCCAAAAATGTTTATTTCCTAAAAATACATAAAAACACAATATTAGTACAAAAATAGAGTTCCAACAAGACGGACATTGAGGACAAATTAGACACAAAAATGTGTCTATCAGCTCTTCTCAGTCCAATCACTCTCAGGCATGTTCAGATACTCCTCAATTACGTAAGAAGGGGCCTTCCACCCCATAGGATTGGAGAGAGGAGCTACCTGAGAATATGATTCTCGTAACTCACTTTTAATAAAAATCAAATATGTATAAATAATAATAAAGAACAGGTGAGAGGGCGGCAAGTACTGCACCGCCAGGGGACTAACAGCTAGCCTATGCACATCTATCCGGGGAGGCTTACGATCGTAAAAATACTTCGATCCCTTCTTCGGCCTTATAGGATCAAAACCTTCAGTGGGATCCCAAGAAGTCACCAAAGGATCTAAAGGACGGCCTTTGGTAGCGGGAACAAGACGGTGCACGGAAGCTACGACATCATCAAGTTTGACCCTGCCAGATGTATGAAGCGAGCGAAGGTATTCATAAGACAAGTCGCGAGGAGGAGATGGTTCTTGCAAAAGGAAGTTCAAAGATCGATGACGCATGAAAAGTTGGTATTCATGGGTGCCTTCGGTGACTGCTAAAGGGCACTCAGGGATAGGTTGCTTAAACGAAAAATTGATTCCTCGATCACCCAAACGTACTGTCCCTTTGAAGAAAAAAAGATCAAAATTGACGATGAAGTCCCCAATATCAAAGCTTCCCCTGGGAGGGAACATTGGGTCAATCCCTTGATCAAACCTAACCTTTTGAGTCACACAGTCAGGATTATAAGACATGGGAATGAACTTTCCAGCATGAAAACCCTGGAGATAACCAGGTAATACTCCATCATCGAATCAAAGTCTAACGCTGCCAAGAGTTTTTTCGAGTCCAGCTTTGTGTCAATAGACACGGTGAAATCGTAATGCGCTGGACCTGATCGACCATCTTGATAAGAAAACGTCACAAAATCCTTAGCCAGATATATGAATTGGGCTATATCACCCTTCGATACTTTCGCCCTGCCATTCCAAAGGGCCATCCGCGAGTAGCCATAAGTGACTCGAACCCTCTTAACCGAGCCGTCATCCTGTTCAACATATTCTTCGCGGTGAACTGCTAACTCATTAGGATCAGGCGCATACGGGGAAAAATGCTCCCAATACCACGCTTGCATAAAAGAGGCCGGGATGTACGTTTCGATCTTATGTTTTGAACCCACTGTTTGGAGGTCTTGGCAGAACAAGTTCAAATGGGGATACAAGCCATCTAAAAACATCGACGCGAGTGAGAAGGAGACACCGCGAGATAACAACACTGCTATCGGAACAGTTCACTTTTGATTGTATCTTGGGGACTGTACTCGAACACATCATGGAAAATCCAGAATAAGATATAAGCAGCCAATTCAGCACGAGGGTCCGTACCTTTCCGCTTATGAGGGAGCACTTTTCTTTCTACCAACCACGGAGCCCAATATTAAATCTAGAGGGGAAAGGAAGCGCGTCGATTGGTCTTAGTGACCCACTCATAAGATGCTCTCGGCTGTTGAGTTGACAAGCCACGAATCGCTTCATGAGCACGGATAGAACTGGCAAGCAAGCGCTCACCCTGTGGACGCGTCGAAGGAGGTTCTTCGTCTCTCTGACCAACGCAACCTTCCCTTAGGCGACAGATGATGGCGCTTCTTTCTTACCCGTGCCAGTAATCCCCCGTTCCTCTCCCTTTTTCACCGGCACCTGGTCCTTTCTCACCATCTCACTCTGAGAGGTATCTTTGCAGTCCAACAAATAATCCCGTAGCGCCTTTTCCTCATCGGTCAATGCTCCGTAAACTGTCGCCTCATCGTGAGAATAACTATCATGGATAGGTAACCCTGTAAGGGCGACTACGTCCTCCAAAACTATGGTTGCCTCTACCCACGCGGTAAAGAGGGTGTGAACAGGAGGATCCCAACGAAAGAAGAGCCGGTTTAAATCACGCCTGCACCTCTTCACTTCACTTTTGAGAGACGAGTCTATAGCTTCATCAATACTTTCCTGACGAAGAATCGCTGCATGACCAGGATTGGAGCGAATATAAGATGTCCAGTGCGGCCATATCGGGTGAGTTTTTGATTTGAACGAATATCAATGGTGGGTAGATCATAGTCACCACGGTGAATCTCCATTAGTGGAACCTTCTCGAATGAGAAAGCATTCATGGTGTCCGATTCAAATTGCAAGAGCCACCCGGGAGTATATGGATAGGGCAACACAAAAGGGTTTAGAAGGCGAGTAATTAAGATATCGTCAAGAGGAATAACGCGCTTACCTCCACGGAACCCCCTCAGCTTTAGGGCGCATTTTAGATTGGCGCCGCTGGTAAACTCCGTGATTGTATATGACCGATCATCTGATGGAGGAGGTAGAAGAATCTCGTCCTGCTCTGTATACCCGGCCTCTTCGGAACCCGCGCTCATTATTTCTTCAGACTCGTCATATTCCTCAGACGAACTACTACTGGTAGAACTACTAGACATGGCGCGTATATAGGTGTTGAGAATGAAGGTAAGAGAAAAGCGGTAAAGGGAAAAGATAAGGGGAGAACATATCAATGGATCTATATATAAACCTCAAGGTTCGAACGCGGCGGTTACAAAATGAGAATAATAACCGGCAGAAACTGAAAAGGAGAAGAGGAAAGAACTGCACGATGTAGAAGATAAAACGCCTCTTGGGATCGTGGAGCCGATAGAGAGAATCCTCATCCCTGGTTCCCAAACAAAAAGAGGGGAGGCGCTAAAAAGAATCCTATGACTACTGGGTTATTTTACAAATAGCCCAATAGTCAGGGGACTAATGTTGATACATGAAAAATAATACTCCTTAACGGGATTGGGGTTCCCCCAAAGGGAGTGGCAAGCCTAACATGAGACATGGGGACTTGGGGACTAAGCCCAAGTCCTAATGAGAAAATACCCTTGATATGGAAAGGACAAGGAAGGGATTATGAATAAGAATGAGGTTATATTAAGGAAAGAATGGCATTAGAAGTAATTAAGGAGGTTTAGGACATGTGGCATGATGTCATAAAAGGAAGGGGCTTTTGGAAAGTCTATGTAAGGAAGGAAAAGGTACAATGGAAAGGAAACTCTCTCTCTCTCTTACTATTCCTAGAAAGCTGAGGTCACTTGGTGTAGCTAGGACGGGTAGAACCAAAACTAAAATCACCCCTCAACAGGAATGACAAGGAATGTTGGGTGGATATGTTTGAGCTTAAGGGAGGAAAATATTAAAGAGATTTTGGTAATTCGAAGTTATAACAAGACTGATGATAAGAGATTAGTTGTAAATTCGAATTATGCACAACATGGCAAATTTGTTACAAATTTAGAAGTGTGGGAATTCTGAATTGTGTGGCAAACTTTGTAACAACAATATAACGCTTGTGGCAGAAGCGTGATGACAAGATTGTGAGAGAATCTTGATAAGAAAAGAAGTGTGAAGGTTTCGCAACAAAAGTGTGACTGAAACAAAGAAGAAGAAATAACAACAAGGTTGTGAAGTAAAGATGCAATCACCAAGGGTGATGTGTGAGAAGACAACAAGAGATAGGTGAGTGAAGCCTATGAGTTGTGGAAGAAGATCAACAAGAGGTAGGTGAGTGAAGCCTAGGAGTTGTGGAAGAGACGCCACAATAATGTGATCGTGAGAAGTCAAGCAATCCCAGTCCGGGATTTAAATAGAAAAGTGAAGCAATTCCAGTGTGGAATTTGAGAAGTAAGGTAACATGTGTACTTGAGAAGAGAATAAAGGTTTGTGAACTGTGAAAATCAGTTGTAGCAAACATGACGACCGTCAGTTGTGACTCTTGATGAAGTAACATGTGAAGAGAAGATAAAGTTGAAAATGAGCTATAATGCTCAGTGATGAGTTACCATTTACGACTGAAGTAAGTTTGTATGGAAATCCTACGAGTGAAGTAGGTAAAAAAGAGAAAGGACGGAAATCCTGCGAGTGAAGTAGGTGAAAAAGAGAGAGGACGGAAATCCTGCGAGTGAAGTAGGTGAAAAAGAGAAAGGACGAAAATCCTGCAAGTGAAGTAAGTAAAGAATTTGGTTTCGTGTTTCGTTAGCAAGTTGATACACAACAATAGTGTTTCTAGTTTGTTAAGGGTTTATTAAGAATATCTTGGTTTAAGGGAGGATGTTGGAAGTTAAACCAAGATATGGTAAAGCGGTCGTTGAAGCAACTAGTACAAGTTTCCTCTGCGATGGTGAAACAACTAGTTGAAGTTGACACGGTTCGGTGAAGAAACTAGCATAAGTTGACACGGGGTGTTTAGCTTGGACATGAAGTAAACTTGTGAAGAAAGTTATTCTGGTTTTAGCGTTTGATTGGGTTAGAATTTTCTAAAAGAGTCTTTGTTTAGAGTTTGGTCTTTGTTAGTAAAGCTTATTTTGAGTGGTCGTCAAGCTTGTGAAATTATAAATAGGTCGTTAAACCATAAGAATTATTACACCAAAATTTTAAGTTCAAATCAAAATTTAAGTTCAACAAGAATTCATAACACTACTACAAAACTTTATTCCATACTAATAAAAACAAAACAAAATGTTCAAATCAAAATTTAAGTTCAACAAAAATTCATAACACTACCACAAAACTTTATTCCATATTAATAAAAACAAATTAATCAATCTATTGATAAGCCTCTTTGTCCAGCTCTTCCACCATAATTACGGATTCTCTGCCTTACCTAACAGATCAAGAAGAGCAAAATTTTGATCAAGAATTCAAGTAATGTAAATAAATACTAACGATAATGTCGATGAACAGGTGTTACATTCAATCTGCAGCAAGTGGTAGCCTGTTGTATATGAAGAAGTTGATAAGAAAATAGAACAAGTGAGACATAGACATGAAAATAAAATAATTACGTATAATTTATCTTTAAGAGACACATGATGATTCAATGATATCATTCTCATCAACTGGAGTAATATTGTCATTTAATGATCAAGTGTCATTACACCATTTTTTAAGTTTAGCTTTCCACCCGTTGTATTAGGATCGCACAACATTTCCACTGCCAAGCGCCCATGGGCTCATTCGGACTCAGACGCTACATGGTAGGCTGCAGGCTTCGGAGCATGATGTACATCTCTAACTTTGGTCATTTCTAAAAAAAACCAAAAAGACTTTATGAATATCACCATAATGAAATAGTAAAATTATTATGCGATAATGTCAACGACCAGAAGATTCTGCTCCATATACTGGTAGTATATACTTCCTCCATCCTAGTTTAAATGTCTAAATAATAGACTTTTTTTTGTCTTAAATTATTTGCTGAATTTCATATTTTTTTATTTTTTATCCTAGTCTATCCCTGTGTTGGAATCATGTCCTAACATGGAGAATTGTGTAGTTCTACTTTCTAGACACAATCTTAAATACTCCTCTCTATATATTAATTTTGTTTTAAATTGTTAAGCAAAGAACAAAAAACTAGACATCAAAAAACTAGGCACCTTAAATACTAGGCTAGGGTAACTGTGGAAAAAAAATTACTCTCTTTGCAATTCTTAATCTTTGTGCAAAATCTTATTTAGGCATCTCCCCTCCTTTAAAATACTAAGTCATATGAGCTCCCACGTTGCACGGTGAGTGTGACACCCCCTTAAATTAAATTAGATAAAAGCTTTGAAGTAGAGCAATTCTGGAGATGACAAGTGGAGAGACTCTATTGGTCGAGACATTAAAACATGAATGACACTCTGTTTACACCCTGTATTTTACTGGTCGTTTGTAACACCGTTATCCAAAACGTAGGTATACAATACTTCTGTCAGATTTTGTGCCTAAATAATTCATTACACTTCGTTCATTGACGCCATTAGTATGGACGGTACCTAAATAAAAAACTAGACCTAACCTAACGGAAAACCAATATATAAAAGAGAGTTTTATTCTCTTCTTCTTCTTCTTATTCTTCTTCTTCTTCTTCTGTTTTTCAGTTCTTTCTCCCTGTCGAATTCAATTTCAATGAATAGCTTTTTTTTTGTGAGTGATTCATGTAAATCTTGAGATCCAGGTAAATCGAAGAAGAGGGTGATAAATCTGGAAGCTAATTTAGCTCTGAAAGAAGAAGAAATCAGAAGAAATAGAAATTAGAGTTTCTATTAGAATTGAATAAGTTGTTATTTGAGGGTGAAAACGGTTTCTGCTGATTTCGGTAATTTCGTATGTGTGGGTGATAAATGAGTCTAAACCCTAAACAGTATACTGCACGGGAGTATTTTAGATTCAAGCGATCAATCTGTACAAATCCGGCCTAAACCAAGAAATGGTCGTTCCATAATTGCTTCGGTTGCAAAGTGAAGGAGAAGGGTTGGTTTTGGGGAGGGAAGCGAAGAGAGTGTTGAGACCAGAATAGTTGATTCTGAAAGAGTAGTTTTTCGACGACTTGTATCATAAAGTGGAAATCTAACAGATGGGAAAGCTAACAAAAGTTTCTGAGTGTTGTATGTTCCTGACCAAAACTTGTTCTTTGGTGGAAATAGGTGAGACCCATTTATACAAGTCGCAACGAAACGTACCCTGGTCTCGTAAAAATTGGAAACGGTTTGAGTAAATGGAAGGAACGGTAATGGGTAACGCCTGGAATTGATGTTTCCATAATGAAGGAAACGTTTCACCATTATTCCTTGTATTTACTAACCTCCTCATTCTTATGACACTTTCTTGTAACGGGCGTAGTGTACGCCGCACGCTGTAAACCGCCGAACCAATACCCTAATGAGCATCCCCCAGTTTGTGACATGTGTTGATGTCTCGAGTGTTTTCGTCGAAAACATGTAGCATGTTGCTGTTGTTTGGAAAGTTGAGCTTGGGAGACTTGTCGGCTCGGTGGTGACCTTCAACGGTCGAGATTTTACATCTTGAAAGGAAGGGTAGCCGTTGATTATTGCAACCCTTCGTTTTGTAGCCAGAGGCATAAAAACATGGCCGGCATGGCTTTTGACATAGTTAGGCGTGGCCAAGCTAGGATTTTGGTATAGTTTTGGCGCGGCCAAAAACTAGGGTTTTGACATAGTTTGGGCGCGGCCAAAATTAGGGCTCGGCGTCGGGCCAAAGGTTGATACGCGTTAGCTGGTGACCTTGGACGGCTAGATCTGCATCTTAGATAGAAGGGTGGCCATTGATTGTTGCAACACTTTGTTTTGGCAGCCAGCGGCATGAAGGAAAGGCTGGCATGGTTTTGACACAGCGGTGCGACTGGCATGGTTGGGATGCCTTTGCGCGGAGATGTGGCACGGCATGCCATTGGCACATGTGGCATGGTTGGCATGCCCTAATGCGGAAATGTGGCTGGCACGGCATGCCATGGGCACATACGTCATGGTTGGCATGCCTTGGCGCGGAGATGTGGCACGGCATGCCATTGGCACATGTGGCATGGTTGGCATGCCCTGACGCGGAAATGTGGCTGGCACGACATGCCATTAGCACATGCGGCATGGTTGACATGACTTGGCGTGGATATGTGGCACGACATGCCATTGGCAGATGCGGCATGGTTGGCATTCCTTGACGCGGAAATGTGGCTGGCACGACATGCCATTGGCACATGCGGCATGGTTGGCATGCCTTGGCGCGAAAAGGTTGCACGGCATGCCATCGGCACATGCGGCATGGTTGGCATGCCTTGACGCGGAAAGGTTGCACGGCATTCCATTGGCACATGCGGCATGGTTAGCATGACTTGGCGTGGAAAGATTGCACGGCATGCCATTGGCACATGCGGCATGGTTGGCATGCCTTGGCGCGGAAAGATTGCACGGCATGTGCCATTGGAACATGCAGCATGATTGGCATACCTTGGCGCGGAAGGATTGCACGGCATGTGCTATTGGCACATGCGGCATGATTGGCATGCCTTGGCGCGGAAGGATTGCACGGCATATGCCATTGGCACATGCGGCATGGTTGGCATGCCTTGGTGCGGAAAGATTGCACGGCATATGTCATTGGCACATGCGGCATGGTTGGCATGCCTTGGTGCAGAAAGATTGCACGGCATGTGTCATTGGCACATGCGGCATGGTTGGCATGCCTTGGCGCGGAAAGATTGCACGGCATGTGCCATTGGCACATGAGGCATGATTGGCATGCCTTAGCGCGGAAAGATTGCACGGCATGTGCCATTGGGACATGCAGCATGGTTGGCATGCCTTGGCGTGGAGATGTGGCTGGCACGGCATGCCATTAGCACATGTGGTGCGGCTGACATGGTTGGCATGCCTTGGCACAGAGATGTGGCTGGCACGACATTCCATTGGCACATGTGGTGCGCCTGGCATGGTTGGCATGCCTTGGCGCGGATATGTGGCTAGCATGGCATGCCATTGGCACATGTGATGCGGCTGGCATGGTTGGCATGCCTTGGCGCGGAGATGTGGCTGGCACGGCATGCCATTGGCACATGTGGTGTGGGAATTAGGGTTTTGCCTATCGAAACCCTAATTAGCATTAAAATAAAAAAAATACCTGGTACTTTTCTCGCAGACATATTAAAGGGTTTCAATAAATGCTCTTAAGTTCTGTGACGTCACTGTCTGACTAGGGTTTTGCGATTTTAACCCTAAGCTAAAAACAACCATCAATATTAAGTCCCTTGTTTAGCTTGGAACAGGGGCATTGTTTCTAGGGAAGCATAAGATGGTGACATACAAGGACATAATCGAAACGTAAATCATGCAAGATGGTCAGGAAGATCCGTCTAACTTTTTTCAGGAAGTAAGGAGAATCCGTGATCCTCGTATTTGGCGGCTTTTTGTAAATTCTTCTCGTGGCACTGCAGGTTAGGCTGCGGAGTGGTAGAGGCGGTCGCTGGTTGAGATGCAAGATGTTGGCCTCGTTCTGGAATTGTTGTGCGTCCTCTGGGCTATGCTTTGGAACGCGAAGCGGAGACACTAGCATGGACTTGGCGTGAAGGGAAGGCACTAGCATTGGATTGGCTTAGTCTGGAGCCGTTATCAATGGATTGGCTTAGAATTAGCCATTAGAATTGGATCGTCTTAGAGTGAGTTATTAGTATTGATTGGCTTGAAGTGGGAGTCGCATGTATCGTGCGGCTAAGAATGGAGCCGTTAGCGTAAACTTGGCGCCGCAGGGACTTGGCGCTGCAGGGAACGGACTATTGGCCTGGCATGGTACTGGCTTGGATTTGGCACGGCATGGCGCTGGCTTGGACATAGCACGGTTATGGCGCTGGCTTGGACTTGGCATGGCGCTGGCGTGGGAAAGGCGTGGCGCGGATTCTTGGCTTGGTGCTGGCTCGGCAATGGCGCGGATTGTTTGGGTACCGTGAGATTTGTTCTTGCGGGCCTGTTAATAAGGTAAAATGTGGGAAGGAGGAACTAGCCCTAATACCAGAAAGTACTCCCAAGGTGTAGAGAGGTTTAGGAGAGATAATGGTGGATTAATGATGATCTTAAGAAGTGTACCCTCTTTTTCTTTTATAATGGCCCTCTTATGGATAAACACCCATAAGATTACCATATTATTAAACTGTCATTCCCCTCTCCTTAAGTTAATACCAAACCCTAAAGGGCCTTTCTATTTAATCCAAAGCCCAACTTCCTTAGTATGTTCTTGTGTGGACTATAACTTCCCATCTTAATGGGTTAGGCCTAGTCCCCAAGTCTCTTTTATTCCTAGAAGAGGGGACCTTGATAGGTTAAGGGGAGGCTATTCGTATGATTAGTCATTTCCATGTATCAACATTAGTCCCCTGACTGTTTGACTGGTCACATACCATGTCAACAGTCACACTTGTGCGTCACGATTGCAAAGGGAAGTTATTGAGAGGTTTAAGTTCATGACTCTTGGAAGACGTCGGTGACTGATCTATTCATTAGCCGCTCCTCCTTTTACCCTCCTATAAATAGAGGGGACCTCGCCTCAGAATCTTCATTTTTTACCATCTTTCTTTCTCTCTCTTGTTCCTTCTTTTGTTAATCAAGTCCGACGGATCACCCGCCCGCGACTCTCCTCCTAGGCATGAGTCATTAACATTAGAAGAATTGGTACACAATCCCAGTCTCAAACACAAAATCATACCCCCCGTTGGGGATGATGGCGCTATTCTTTTCCCTGCCGACGATGTTTGGTTCACGCGTATGCTTAATCCTCACCCATTTCCTCCATCCGGGTCTGTAGAATGGCTTATTCGTCCTCAGGTTGACTCACCCACTGTACCTTCTTTCGAAGATTCTCCTCGCTTGGAAGTCTATAGGGGAGATTACACTTTTCCTACGATTGACCATCATTCGTCCGCTAAATCGCATGACTCTTGGGAGCCATGGATTGACTACATCCGCTCGAATCCAAATAACGCGGTTACCATTCGTTCTCTGGGTATACAAGAGGCTTTGGAGTGTTCCAAGTTTAGGGATGTCCAGCGGGATTATGACAGCATAAATCGGTTATGCGCGCGCTGGGGAATCGATCCTCATACATTTTTGTTTTCCTGGGATGAAGCGACCCCGACCTTAGAGGATGTAGTGGCGCTTACCGGTTTGCCTGTTCATGGTTTCGTAGTCTATGATAGTTGCCGTATTTATAAATCTCTGAATGACGAGGACAAGAAGCTTTGGGACCGCTTACTTAAGGCTAAGACGAAGTCCATGTCTTTTCAATTTCCTGACGAGATCAAAGCTGAAACCCTGGATGGAGTAAGCACCCCAGCGGATAAAGGGAAAAACAAAGTGATCCCGTCAAACCCGCATGATTCCCCTGCACACGTTTCATCTTCCTCGAAAATCATGGCATCTTCCATGAAAGACGCTCGGCAAAAGCCTTCTCCTGTTGGAGGGGCTGATGATGTAAAGGAGGTGAAAGGCGGTCAAAAGCAGAAGTCCGGGCAGCGTCGAGCTTCTTTTTCATGTTGGATCAAGTACTGGGCTCCTATGCAGTCTGGTCCTGGAAAGGGTGTTCCTACTCGAGAAGGGGAGACGGACAGGGCGGAACTGGATGCATTCCTACTCTTTTGGCTTTGTCATGATGTCTTTGAATATAGTCCCAAGGATACCATCAAAAAAAATCTGATCCATATGGCAGTATTAATGTCTCGTGGTGTGTCTTTCCCACTTTACCCTATGTTTTTGGGTGGTTTGTATCATCATCTAGACTTGCTGGTTCGCGATATTTATCACGTGGATGGATCCCACACGGTTGAAACTTTCCTTCCCGCCAACTTCATCCAGACATGGACTTGGGAGCGATTCCCTAAGTATAGGCCTTCTCATTTGAATCCCTTGTCCCTTTCTCGACAAGTAGAAGTCATTCGAAAAGATGGTTCCAAGCGTTTAGTGACAAAACCAGAGTGTCATCCCCGGATGGCTCTTTATCACAAGAAAGGTCATCATCCTAAGGATAAGCTTAAGGACTTTATGGACAAGGGTGCAGAATTTAATCCCCTCACATATCAGGACGGTCGTACTGGTTCTCTCCGCTATAATTTTTTTAGACAAACACCAAGAAAGATTTCTTCACAAGAGATGTCTTCAGCGGATGAATTTGATATTCTCTTCTTTGTTTTATCTGGGCGTCTTCCTGGCTTTTATGGTTGGAAATTTTCTTCCGAGTCGTACAACACTGTTCGTGTCGCACGACAGTTAGGCTTTAATCAGGGAGTTCCTTTTGATGTTTTCCTTCCTTCTTCAATTGCGAGGACAAAGAGGTCCGGAAAATCTTTGAACGCTTCTTTTTCAAAAGTAGGCTTCGAATGAGCGATCGCCATTCCTTATTTGATCTTAGTTATCCTCAACCCCACCGTCAATTTCATGTTACCAGGAAATGGCTTGGGTACCATAATAGTGTTAGTCGAAATGTGCTTAACCTACTCATCAAGGAGCCCTATGCTCCCCTCCCTTTGATCGAGAAGGATTTCAAGGAGATGCATGCCTCAGGTCGTGTGAAATTGAATGCTAAGGTTGATAAGAAGTATAAGCTATCTTCTAGCAACAGGGTCGCCTCTCTTGTTCAACCAGTTGGGACCACCTTCCTGGTGACGAGCTTTGTGAAGGGGATGGGTAGCGCTCTTCCCCCATCCAGTTCCAAGAAAATGAGGCGTGTTCCTCCTATGAAGCCTTTGCAAATTCCTTTGGATGCGTCTCCTCCTCCTGCTAAGGTATTACCTTACTCTTCTCTATTATTATTATTATTTTTTTCAAGTCACTTGCTTAGTTATTTTGGTTCGCCACGCATTTCTAGAATTCTCCGCCTATCGGCTACAAACCTAGAGGTCTTATGTTTGAAGAATATATTAACCTGCCTATTGAGGAATGGAGGGACGATCGACTTGCTAAAAAGATGAGACGAGATGCTGGTATATTACCCAATCCACGATTTCCTTCTTCCCGGACCGCTAATCTTTCTCCTTCATTTTCTCCGCAGGCTCCAAAAGTGGGGTCATCATCCGCCAGTACTTTTATTGAACTGTGGAGCGTCAACTTGGTCGAGCAGTTATCCAGAGCGGTCCTGAAATACTTTCTTCCCGTATGACTCTTCACTCTACTCGTCCTTTTATTGTTCGAATGATTAAAGATCCCAATCATCCTCTTCACACTCCCCCGACATGTTAGGTGACGGGGAAGAGTCAGAATTGGATCGTTCTATCAATGCTTATTCTCAAGATGGTAGTGGTCTTAAAAATGGTGCCAAGGGTCAGAGTTCGTCCCCTCGTAAATCCCGTGAGTGTGCTATGTTCATGATTATATTACTTTGACATATCGACATGTGTCGGTTAAAATGTTTCAGTTGGAACTTATTTAATGCATTTGGCCACCAATATATGTATCTCCACTTCCCTCATTTTGAGTGACTATTTTATTTTTCTCTCTGCTTTCGATTTCTCTTGCCCTTCAGAACCGGCTATGTCGAGTTCGTCTTCTTCTTCTCGCCAATCAGTTCATTCTCCTGTTAATTTCCCTTCTCCTTACGATACAGTATGCGTGTATTTTGAATTTCTCTTATTGTGCCAAGGTATCTTGCCTATAATTGTTTTTCTTAATATTCGTCTTCTCTCTCTTTTTTTTGGAATATGGGAAAACGCGACGGCGCTCAAGGGAAGGGAAGCGGTTCGAATCAATCTATTAAAGGAAACGAATCTAGCAGCGCCAATGGCAAGCGTCAGAAATCAACTCCCAAAGTTTCTCAGGGCGTGAACGCGGATGCTGAACTGATGGCTATTCCGGAGGACCCCAAATTTCAATACCCGCGTGTCATGTCTTCGGCGGAGGCTGGTGTGGATAACCGTTACATTCTAGTACACGGCTTTTGGGTGCCTTCTGCTAAAGCAGCCACCTATCGTCGCATAGTGGAGAAGTTTGGTCATATGTGCATTCACGAAGAAATTCCTGTCAATTCCTTGATCGTGGATACCGAGGACTTACTCGACATAGCGGAAGGGATTTATTTGCCGGAGGAAACTCCAATTGATTCGGATGTTTTGAGGAAGTGAGACGCTAACATTCAGACCCTGATGGGTCTTCGCTTCCCCATCAAATGGCTCAAGGAATTGTTGGACTTAGCAAAGGCTAGTCATCGTGCGCGGATCACCCTACCTCGTGAAATTGAAGAGTTGGAACGGGAGTACCAGCAGCTGCTCGACGTCGCAAACGCGAAGAAGGAAACTTATGATCAGCTTATGGCGGATGTGGGCTGTACTACTCAGGAGTTGAAAGCCGCGTGTGATGCTACTGAGGAAGTCAATGGGCGTTTGACCAGGAAGAAGTCCGAATTGGTGGCTTTAGATATTTTTTAATGATCACTTTTGAAACCCTTTTCTTTTTATTGGTGAGGTTGAGGATTCTATGGTTTTCTTTTCTTTCATGGGACATGTGTTATTGTTTTTTGGTTTAATTACATTTATTATTATGGTTGGATAGTACGAAATATGGTATCCCTTATTTTTTCTTATAAATAAGGGTGAATACGTCTGATGTCCTTCATATTTATTTTTATAGTTTGTTCCTTCTTTGGTTGCTAGCTATATTTCTGCAGCTGATGGCTCGTCATCTTCATGGATATACTTTGGATTTAGCTCTGGTACCATCACTAGTTGTTTCTTATGAAAAGGATCATGAGCTAACTAGCTTGCTATTGGTAAAAGCTGAAGTGGAAATACTTAGGGAAGTTAGGATGGTAAGCAGAACGTCTACGCGTGCGCGCTTTGATGAGAAGCATGAGACTTATTCAATGGCTCAAGGTGCACAAATGTCCGTGCGTGTCACTATATCCATTCAGCGTGCCTTGGATAATGCCATAGCCGCTCGAAATAAAGCTGAGCGCTTATACCAAGAAGCGCTAATCATGACGATGGATATTGAGCAAGCAATATCTGACTGTCATGCTTTTGTTTCTCAGCAGGCGGGCCCGAGCCTTCCTGGATGTACTTTAACCTTTTGTGTAGTATCTTCCCTTATCCATCCTACTGATATGAGGGCGTAATTAGCTCGTTTACTCATTTTGAAAGATGAAGTTGGTATGTTGCAGACCGATCGCCTGATGGTTTTGGATAAAGCCCGGAAGGCTTATGATGAGCATAATGAAACATTAGGCATAGCTCGACAAGCTTGTTCTTCTAGTGAAGTCATGCGTGAAGTTCATCAAGTATTGAAGGAAATGTGTAGCGCTTTTACTGACTCTACTATTCAGTATGGGGAAGCTCAGTTGATGATGCAAGACTTAGACGAGGACATTTCCTACTGCCGTTCTCTTATAGCCGGCTCTTCTTCGTTATTTTAAGGAGTCTTTATGTTCATCATCTTTTTTTTTTGTAATAAATATTATCTTGATTATCGTGTTATTTGGATTATACATATATGAGAGCTTGCTTTAGTTAATCACTGAAACATTGTTAAAATTTTCTTCTCTTTTCCATTTACCTGAGTTATGGTTGGTCGCATTATATTGGTTCTTGAGATGAAGTATCTAAGTAATCTTCTCCGGTGATGTGCCTTGCTCGAGATAATTTTGAAGTTGACAATGCAAGTTTGCATGAGCAACTATCTGATGCGGATCATCTTGTGAAGAGGATTTAGGGTGAGGGAGGTCTTCATGACTTATCGCTTCTCAAGCATCGTGGTTATTTCCATGAGCAACGCATGCTTACCCATTTTCGCTGTGTTGAGGCGGACCGTAGCGTGAGGTATATTGAGGCCGCTTTATCTGAAGTTCGATCAACATTACATGTATTACCATGAACTTTTCTTTTAGGGTTAGTTATGACGGTAGTTATGAAGTAGTAATAAATGCATCGTTATACAAATTTCTATAAATAGGCTCTTATTGTTGGTATGATGTTTTATTCTCTAATTCTGCTTATTGTATTTTTACTAAGTTCCTCATGGCTGAGCGTTTACATGGTTATGTGTTGGTTCTAGTTTCTGTGCTGGCGTTGATATCCCCTTTTAGGAGAGGTTATGAACTAGACCGCCTACGTCTTGTGAGAGCTGAGATAACACTAATCAGAGAGAAGAGGCTGGGGGGTCGTGCTGAGGCACGCGCTAAGTTTAACAAGCGGTATGAGGTATTTCTAAAAGCTCGGGAAATTCAATCGTCCGGACCAATCTCTTTCGAAATTCAGAGTGCTTTGGATGTTGCCGCTTCCACCCGACATGCAACTGATCAATTAGTATGAGAGATAAATCTTACCCTGTTTGACATTGAGAAATTTATTGTGGATTATAACACTTCCGCTGCTCATTTTCCTAGTCACCGGATGCATGGTTATGCTTTGTCTTTATTTATGATACGTGCCTTGATGCATCCTGCGCTTAAGCCAGTTGAACTGGCACGATTGTTGGTGTTAAAGAGTGAATTGAGATCTTTACGGACTCATAGGTTAGTTGTACAAGGGAATGCTCGCAAAGCATTGGAGGAGCAAGAGGAGACTTCCGAAATAGCTCATCAAGGTAACACATCTGAGTGGATTTTGTTCGAGGTAGATCAACTGCTTGGAGATCTACGAGTAGCTTTAGTTGTATCTACCACTCAGAGTGAAGAAGCGCTTTTGATGATGCAAGATGTGGACCAAGAGATTGCTCACTGTCGTATGCTAATTGTTGTTGAGTCAACTTGAAAGTTTTTTTTTTTTTGATATATAACTTAGTTTTGTAAAAAAAAGGTTATGGTCTTGTTCTTGTTCAAGTTCTAATGGAAGAGTCAGTTAATGAATTACATATGTCTCTTAGGCAACGAAAAATGAAACTATTACCGGCTATTGTCACTGGTAATACTCAACTTGTTCAAGAGTGTGAGGGGATGTGTGGGATCAGTCAAGTGTAATATTTTCAAGCTATGGATCTTTATGCTGACCGACTAAGTACCAGCCGGGTGGACCCCTCGGTAGAAAATGTGATGGCTTCCAATGAGGCTTTTGAGGCATTTTTGGATGCTCGTGATCGGATGGAACGTATGGAAGACAGACTGGCTATTGCTCATATCCAACTGAGGTGCGCGAACTCAGTTCTTTCGTCGTTCCTTTAACCTATGTTATTGCGTTATTCTTCTTTTACGATTTTCTTGTCTTGGGCGTGTAGAAGTTCTTTTAAGGATGCCACTATTATAGAGTTTCGTGCTGTTTTGTCACCTTAATCAATGAATTATGTTTGATTGTCCTGTCTATTTTACAATGTCCTATTAATACGTTTGTCCGCGCATCTCATCAAATTATATGCGGGCTTTTGATCCTTTCTTGGACTATTAGTGCACTTCATCTAAAAGCCATGCACGGAGCCTAGCCCTTTTTTTGACTATTGGTGCACTTCATCTAAATACATGCACGGATCCTATCCTTTTCTTGAACTATTGGTGCACTTCATCTAAATCCATGCACGGAGCCTAGCCCTTTCTTGGACTATTGGTGCACTTCATCTAAATCCATGTACGGAGCCTAGCCCTTTCTTGGACTATTGATGTATTTAGATGTATTTAATCACGGTATATGCTAGGATTCATCATGACTCAGTTCGAATATAAAATAGATAATTTATTATTTTCAACCATCCGGCGTACATTAAGTTATTCAATTGTAGTAAGTTTTGAGCCATTTACCATTGATAGGAGTATTAATGCGGGAGCCATTCATCCGCTTTAGGTAATAATATCATGTAAGGATCTTGCCAATTAGCAGCGAACTTACCTGCTTTCTCATTTTGTTGGACGTACGGTGCGATTTTCATCACTACATCATTCACACTGAAGACTTGTTCTTTCACCTTTTGGTTATAGTAATCGCTCAGCCTTGGCTCGTCGCTCTTCTAAGGTGTCCAGGTGTGCAAATCGACTGACATCACCCGGAATAGTGAGACTATCCATGGCCACACACGCTGATGGTATGGAAATTTTCGCTGGTAGTATCGCATCTTCTCCATACACCAGGGAATAAGGGGACGCGCCTGTGAAACTTCTTCTGGAGATTCGATACGCCCAGAGTGCAAGCGGTAGTTGTTCGTGCCATCACCTGTGATGATCATATACCATTCGAATTAATATTCTTAATAGTGTTTTGTTGGTAGCTTCTGCCTGTCCATTCCCATGCGGGTAGTAGACAATCGAGGTGTGGAACTTGATCCCGTATTGATCCAACAGATCTATGACAGTTTAATTAACGAAAGAGGTACCATTATCTGAGCGTATGATCATAGCTGCCCCGAATCGACAAAGGATGTGTTCTTTGATGAACGCGATAATTTTTGCGCCCGAGTAGTCTCGGGGTGGTATAGATTCAACCCATTTGGTAGAATACTCGGTTGCGGTGATGATATACTTGTGACGCAGGGACGAGGTTGGGTTTATCGGCCCAATGATATCAAGTCCCCAGCTATGAAAAGGCCATGGGGTGCCGACGCTATGCATCCAGGTATGTGGGGCGTAGATTAATGATCCGTGACTTTGACATTGCTGACATCTCTTTACATGTTTCGCGGTATCGAATTTCATTGTGGGCCAGTAATACCCTTCTTCGTGTAGCTGTAGGAAGAGCTTCCGCATACCTTGGTGCTCGCCATTGTTGGTGGTAGCCATGACTATTTCCGCCTCTTACCGTGATAGACAACGTAATACCTTGCCTCTGAATCTCTTCCTATAGAGGACGCCTTCACTTAAGAAGAATCGGCCGGACTTCCTTTGAATTTTTAATGCCTCCTGTCTGTTTGACGGCAGGCGCTCATGATGGATGAAATCTATGTAAGGTTGTCTCCAGTATACTATCCCCGCGCTGCATATTTCTGTTTGTTACGGAGGTGCTTGGCAATCATCGCATTTTTCTTGGACAACAGCTTCTTGAACTGCCATGTTTGGACAGTATACGCCCATCCTTTGTAACTGTCGATATAACGGGATTCCCCCTGTCTGTCCGTATGACTTCTCGTGGACACGATTCAGTATTTCCTGTGCCTCTGACTTTTCTACGAACCGTGACAGAGCGTGGTATCATCCTCGAGTACGTAGAAAGGCGTGAGCGCTTTGATGGGTCCAATCTTCATTATCATATGTATTATTCCCATTGTCATCTGGGTTTGTCCGCCAAACCCCCTCACAGTCGTTGTGCGCATTTTGATTGACGCTCTTGGTACTCCTAAGGACTCCAATGTGTGCAATGAAATCATGTTGAGGGATGCTCCGCCGTCTATAAAAGCTCGCTTTAGAGGCTGCTTGTTGATATGGGCTGTGAGGTACAAGGGCTAGAGGTGCTCTCCCGGATAACATATATCTTCATCAGTAAAGGTTATAGATTTCCGCGACAACGGATTGTAAGCATTTCTAGATGTGATGGCTGCAATAGCTTTGGATGCTTCGCGGATTTGATCCTCGCTAAAACCAAGCGAATCAAAGAATTGATGGGCTAAGACTGTTTCGGAGAATTTTCTAGCGACTCCAGTCATATCTGAGAAGGTAGCCGTCTCAGTTTCCTCGTATGCCTCCTCTTCCTTCTAATCTTCCCATGGTCTCCAGGTATCCTCTTTTGTAGGTTCATGGGAGATCATCATGATTTGGTGCCGAGGGAGCGGATCCTTCTGAATGCTTTGATCTCCTATTTCTAGCTCGCCTCTGGCTCGCTTCCTTTGCACTATATAACGTAGAGAAAAACATTCCACAGTTTGATGATGTACTCTTCTGTGATAATGGAAGTACCGTTCATGCATCTTATCAGCTGCGGTTGGTTCCGTAACCACAGGTGGCAGAGTTTCTTCTTTATTAGATACCCATTGCTCCAGAAGTCCTACTATCTGCTCCCTGTTGCATGGTAGTGGTGGTGGATTTGGTCTCCCTCCGTCTGTTCTTCCACCTCTCCGATTTGATTATCCTCCTCGATAAGGGCCAAAAGCAGCCACTCCTCCTTTACTTCTCTCGCCTCCTTGATCATTCGACGCCGCATTAACAGAATGTAATTGCCAGCTGTGTTTACTTGCTCCGGAGTTCATAAGATTCCCGCAGTCTGATATCCGAGCTGCAGCCTCCTCAACTTCGACAAAAGTTTGGAATTTGAAACTTGTCAAATTCAGTCGGAAGACCGCATCCATTCCTCGAATAAAAATTTCCACTAAGCGCTCTTCTGGGATGTCCTCATGGCATTCAAGTGTGAAATCCCGGAAACGGGTGATGAACTTCCCAATTTCTTCTCCAACCCGCTGGGTGCATCTTCCCAAATCTATTGTTGTGACTCTCCTTTGGGCGGGATAGAATTTTTTCAGAAAGAGTTGTATCATGGAGGGCCATGAAATGATATTTCCGGGTTTCAAATTATCATACCAAGTAAAAGCATTGTCTGTAAGTGACTTTGGAAACTCCCTCATGCAAAGGCTTTCGTCCTGAGCATATGCGTTCATTGCTGATATGAAACGGCTTACATGCTCACGTGCGTTTCCCCTTCCTCCATATGTCTTGAATTTTGGTGACACGTAATCTTCAGGATATGAGTACTCGGCAACCTCGGTGGAGTATGGCGGCGCCAGTGAAGCGTAGGCGTTGTGTTTCGTTACTCGATAGTTTTCCTCTAGATATTTGGCGATTGCATCTTCTGTCATGCTCGGAGCTGTGTTCTTTGCAGCCTTAGTTGTCGTTGTGCCTTGTTCTCTCGCTCGCTTCAGTCATCCGCGTAGTTCTTGCTTCTTTTTAATGGATGTGTCTAATTCCTCTTGTAACTCGGACATCTCTCGCTCGCTGATCTCTGCCGTGACTTTCTCTTTAGGCGCTTCTTCTTTCCTCTGAGATCCTCCATCTCCTTGCACAATAGGTGTAGTGACTACCGCTCGGACATGTACCTCTTCATCACTTTCTCCTTGAATGTCTTCCATAGTGGCGCGGTCCGGATTGGGAAGTGCTCCACCCGCTGGCATCTCATGGCTCGCACCTGGGAGTATCATGCTGGACTAGAGGCTAAGAACCTCCCACTGTGGTGGCAATGTTAATAGGGTAAAATGTGGGAAGGAGGAACTAGCCCTAATCACATAAAGTACTCCCAAGGTGTAAAGAGGTTTATGAGAGATAATGGTGGATTAATTATGATCTTAAGAAGTATACCCTCCTTTCCTTTTATAATGGCCCTCTTATGGATAAACACCCATAAGATTACCATATTACTAAACTGCCATTTCCCTCTCCTTAAGTTAATACCAAATCCTAAAGGGCCTTTCTATTTAATCCAAAGCCCAACTTCCTTAGTGTGTTCTTGTGTGGACCAGAACTTCCTATCTTAATGGGCTAGGCCTAGTCCCCAAGTCCCTTTTATTTCTAGAAGAGGGGGACCTTGATAGGTTAAGGAGAGGCTGTTCGTATGATTAATCATTTCCATGTATCAACAGGGCCCGATTGCCTTTCTTCCATTCGTGGCTCTAATAGGGAATCCTTTCCTTATTCAAATTCCAAGAGTGTCATGCCTATAAAAGGGATTTCTCTTCTTCTATCTTGTACCTTTGTTCTCACGTCCTTGTGGTAGCGGCAGAGTGGTAGCAATAAAGCGAGCAAGCGTTCTAGGTAGGTCCTCCAGCGTTTTCTTTTCAAATTTTTTTCTTGTTTTCTATTGTTGGTGCAAACCCTATCCACAGGCATGCCTTCCATAAATATGTAGAAGTATTGTTCTTTTGTACCGGAGTAAACCCTAGCCTTAGGTATGCTTCTCATGAACTTGTAGAAGTCTTCAGCGTGAACACCGAAATAGCGTTAAGCACCTCAATTATTACGCAATAGTAGGTATGCACGGGCAGGTGACTGCCACCAATTCCTTTTCCATGAAAACCTAGTTGTTCAGGTTTTCTCTTTTCTTAGTGTGGCCATGTGCACAATTTCCGCGGCGGAGCATGCCTTCTTGGTTGGGTGCATACTTTCCGCTGCAAAGTATGGCTTTGGAAAGGGGTGCGCTTTCCGTGGCTACATAGGGTTTGCTAGTCTTCATTTCTTCAGTTATGCGTGTTATGGCTTACAACTTGAAACAAATTGGCTTGCGCCTAAAAAGGATTCTCCATTGCTGATAAGATAGTCTTCATGCACCTTGTAGTAACTTCTCTTCTTTTGTTTTCAGTGTAGCTACTTTGATATCGAAAGCAGCGTAAGGAATTTTCATTAAGATGTCACCTGAGAAAAGTCTCGCCGTACCGAAAGACGTTGGCAACTCCAAGCCAAACATGGATGATGAATTCTTCACGATATTTTCTTCCAGGAGAAATCATCCCAAGTATGTGCCGATCCTTTTGACCGGTCCGGAGAGTGAAAGAGGGACTTGGTCGGTTCCACCAGAGGATGTAATACGGTTTTGCCTTCAGAGGGAAGAGTATTCTGCTTCTCCTGTTGACTTTAAAATCTCCGTGAGTCCGTTGCATTCTTTTGACAAATGGATGTGATTCATGATAAGTCAAGACTGCGTAAGAGCTAGCTTGACCAAGGCGCAAATCATTGATGCTGTCGCGGCTTCTGCAGCACTTCAAATTAGTAAAGATATCCCGGGTTTGGTTGCTTTCATCTCCAGATGGTGTCTAGATACTCACACGCCCATATGAAGATGGGGTGAAATGACTATCTCCTTAGAAAGTGTGGCCGTTCTGCTGAATCTTCCCATAACAGGAAACCTCGATATCAAGTTGTCAGAAGATGAAGAAGAAACACGCGCCCCTCTGGTTCCGAAGTCAAAAGGGTTCGTTCGGAAGGAAAACGAGACGAGGTGTTTCTACAGCTGGTGGGTGTCTCAGTGGTTTCCTGATGAGTTGGAACCATATCAAAAGAATAGTAAGATTCATGTCGCGGCATTCTTGGCTCTTTGGTTATCCAGAGGTATTTTCGATGATGGCTTTGGTAAGAAGGAGATAAGGCCAGAACTTATCAAACTTGCCATAAAATTAGCGAACGGCGTCGTTCTCCCATCGGAGGCTTGTTTCTCGGTTCTCTGTACACACACTTGGATCATCTGGTTGCGGACATGCGCGCTTCAAACGATTACATGAAAGTGGACTCGTATGTTCATGCCGCTTTCCTCCAGGCATGTTTATGGGAACATTTTGAGAGATATGCTCATAAACCGTTGGCTTCGCTTACCGAGACTTGTGGTGGTTCGAGGATACTTCGCTGTCCCAATAGGCGCCCAAGAGCCTGTTCAAACCTGTTTGATTTCCTCGACAATTCGTACGCGGTCAACTTTCATCCGTTGGCCCCAGTGTGTGCATCCATAGTTCAGGTTAACACTTTTGCTTCCGCTCCGAACATGTCTTTGCTCTCTGAAGAAAGGAATAAGGGCGTTGGAGAGGTTGTATTCATGCAAAGTTGTACGCCTGGTTAGATACCGTCTTTCTTTCGAGGATCGTGTCAGGTAGTCTCTTATAATATTGATCGTGCAGTTCGCGCTAGCCAAACGTGTGGATGAAACTTTATCTTCGATTGATGATATGTGAAAAGTGATTGGCCACACCGTTTACGAGGACGTGATCACAAGTTGGAAGTTTCATCATGATATGTGCATAGACCATGAGTTTAACGTCTCCTGGTTTATTGAAGGCTTCGTTGAGGTCGAAAAGTTGAAAGCCACAGCTGTAGAAGGCCCTTCCAGGGATGAAATCATATGGCAGGAGGCGGAAATCGAAAGGTTTTCCATGAAGCTGAATCTGAAAAGGGCGGCTCTCAAAAGCGCGAGGGAGGCTTTATCCAAGAAGAGCAAGCCATTGTTGGATAGTTTTCCTTGAATACATTCTTGTCTTCTGAACTTCTTTATTTAGGTTTTTTTTTTTTGAAAGGTATGAAACGACTAGTATGTGGTTCGATTTTTGAACTGATAGATAATTATTATTAATAAGGGTTTTGGATTATTCTTCTTGGAATGAATTATTTTTAGAACAATGTTGTCTTGGTTATGATTGCAAGTGACGCAAACATCTCAGAAAACCGTGGAACCGTGAGCGTTGCGTGTCAGTAGAGAGCATGGGATGAAACATAACACGGCTATCAGTTTTATCATTCCCGTGAAAACTTGAAGTAGTAAACCATGTATTTTTTCTAAGCAAGACTTACTCGGTTTTTCGAATCTCCTGACGAAAAATGAATCTTCCGGGTGTAAGTCCGGGTTTTGCGGGAAGCACCGCCGTGATTGTGGAAAGTCCTCAGTCGTACCTGAGTCGCCTGATAACCGAGTCGTCGATCCCTGGTCGGCTCATTTGCTTCTAACCTCTTGGAAGTCCCCAGTCATCCCTTGTCGCTTCATGACTGGTGATTGGGCCGTTCAGTAACTGAGTCGTCGATCCCTGAGCGGATCGTTTTCTTCTACCACCTTGATATCTAGGTTGAAGTATGAGATTGGAAACTGATATTGTAACCGAGAGATTAATCTCCCACTGTGGTCGCCAATTATTTGAGGGTGAAAACAGTTTCTGCTGATTTCGGTAATTTCATATATGTGGGTGAGAAACGAGTCAAAACCCTAAACAATGTACTGCACATGAGTACTTTAGATTCGAGAGATCAATCTGTACAAATCCGGCCTAAACAAAGAAATGGCCATTCCAGAATTGCTTCGGTCATAAAGTGAAGGAGAAGGGTTGGTTTTGGGGAGAGAGTGTTGAGACCAGAATAGTTGATTCTGGAAGAGTAGTTGTTCGAAGACTTGTATCAGAAAGTGGAAATCTAACAGATGGGAAATCTAACAAAAGTTTCTGAGTGTTGTATGTTCCTGACCAAAACTTGTTCTTTGGTGGAAATAGGTGAGACCCATTTATACAAGTCGCAACGAAACGTATGGTCACGTAAGAATTGGAAACGGTTTGAGTAAATGGAAGGAAACGGTAATGAGTAACGCCTGGACTTGATGTTTCCATAATGAAGGAAACGTTTCACCATTACTCCTTGTATTTACTAACCGCCTCATTCTTATAAAACTTTCTTGTAACGGGTGTAGTGTACGCCGCACGCCGCCAAACCAATATCCTAATGAGCATCCCCCAGTTTGTGACATGTGTTGATGTCTCGAGTGTTTTCGTGGAAAACATGTAGCAAATTGTTGTTTTTTGGAAAGTTGAGCTTGGGAGACTTGTCGTCTCGGTGGTGACCTTCGACGGTCGAGATTTTGCATCTTAAGAGGACGGGTAGCCGTTGATTATTGCAACCCTTTGTTTGGTAGCCAGCAGCATGAAAGCATGGTCGGCATGGCTTTTGACATAGTTAGGCGTGGCCAGGATAGGATTTTGGCATAGTTTAGGCGCGGCCAAAAACTAGGGTTTTGGAATAGTTTGGGCGCGGCCAAAATTAGGGCTCGTCGTCGGGCCAAAGTTTGCTACGCGTTAGCTGGTGACCTTGGACGGCAAAGATCTGCATCTTAGAAGGAATGGTGGTCGTTGATTATTGCAACCCATCGTATTGGCAGCCAGAGGCATAAGGAAAGGCTGGCATGGTTTTGGCACAGCGATGCGGCTGGCATGGTTGGCATGCCTTGGCGCGAAGTTGTGGCATGGTTGGCATGCCCTGATGCGGAAATGTGGCTGACATGGCATGCCATTGTCACATGCGGCATGGTTGGCATGCCCTGGCGCGGAGATGTGGCACGGCATGCCATTGACACATGCGGCATGGTTGGCATTCCTTGACGCGGAAATGTGGATGGCACGACATTCTATTGGAACATGCGGCATGGTTGGCATGCCCTGGCGCGGAAAGGTTGCACGGCATGCCATTGGCACATGCGGCATGGTTGGCATGCCTTGACGCGGAAAATTTGCACGACATGCCATTGGAACATGCGGCATGGTTGGCACGCCTTGGCGCGGAAAGATTGCACGACATGCCATTGGCACATGCGGCATGGTTGGCATGCCTTGGCGCGAAAAGATTGCACGGCATGTGCCATTGGCATGCCTTGGCGCGGAAGGATTGCAGGGCATGTGCAGTTGGCACATGCGTCATGGTTGGCATGCCTTGGTGCAGAAAGATTGCACGGCATGTGCCATTGGCACATGCGACATGGTTGGCATGCCTTGGCGTGTAGATGTGGCTAGCACGGCATGCCATTGGAACATGTGGTACGGATGGCATGGTTGGCATGCCTTGGCACGGAGATGTGGCTGGCACCGCATGCCATTGGCACATGTGGTGCGGCTGGCATGGTTGGCATGCCTTGGCGCGGAGATGTGGCTGTCACGGCATGTCATTGGCACATGTGGTGCAGCTGGCATGGTTGGCATGCCTTGGCACGGAAATGTGGCTGGAACGGCATGGTATTGGCACATGTGGTGCGGCTAGCATGGTTGGCATGCCTTGGCATGGAGATGTGGCTGGCACGGCATGCCATTGGCACATGTGGTGCGGCTGGCATGTCTTGGCGCAGAGATGTGGCTGGCACGGCATGCCATTGGCACATGTGGTGTGGGAATTAGGGTTTAGCCTATCGAAACCCTAATTAGCATTAAAAGAAAAAAGGTACCCTGGTAATTTTCTCGCAGACATATTAAAGGGTTTCAATAAATGCGCTTAAGTTCTGTGATGTCACTGTCTGACTAGGGTTTTACGATTTTAACCCTAAGCTAAAAACCACCATCAACAGTTGTATATTTGGAAGAGGGATTCAATTTAGAATATATGCAGATGGAGATTAGAGATGGGTATTGTGTGTTGAGAGTAAGGGAGGAGATTTAGCTACCGATTCTCTACTCACATGGAAGAATCAGTGAATTAGGGTTTTATGAGAACCAGTGATGGTGAAGAAATTGAGTTTCCAAGATAAAAGTTACTAATAATTAAATCTGGGGCAGTTTTAGGTTCGATGTTGTGCTGTAGTTAGGAATTTCTTGATTCGATTCAAATCAGTGGAAGAACCATTGATTCATGGGTTCGATTCAAGTTGACACACATTTAAGGTTTATATTTAATCACCACCAAGCTTGCGAAGATTCAAGGTTTGTATTTTTTATTTTTATTTTTAGGGTTTTTTCCTTTAACAGAAACCACCACCACCACTAGGTCTGGGTTTGTGTTTTTGTCCCCTCAAAATTGATTTATTTGGGGTGTTTTTTCTTTAGAAGACTCCATCACCACCACCTCCGTAAAGTATTTGTATAAAAGTTAATCAGGTAATCTTTTCCCCATAATGAAATCAATATTAACTTTTTACTTGCTGAGATTGATGGTTTAAATAAGATTAATAACATGGATTGAAATCACTAATGGATACTTAACCATAGTCATTGTATTCTTCACTTATCTTTATTGGAGTTATTGATAGGAGTGGAGGCTTGTTGAGGTTCTTTGATATAAAGTAACATTGGAATATAGGCACAACTGTATTGACAAAAGCCACCAACACAGGTAAAATTGAAGTTGTAAGAGCTAATGCAATTGAATGAAGACCGACTTTCTGTTGTTAGTTTCTTTTTCGTCCTCTACATGTATTTATGGCAAGAACCCTTAGGGTCTGATCCATTTGATTTATGTGCTGATAGATATGTTTACTGCATCTGAATAATGTAAACTGACTTGGATAATTTGAGTACTGTTTTCACATACGAACCTTTGGAACTTTAGCGGAGTTAATTATAGTTTCTCTTAGGTTTTGTCTCGATACTATCGAGATGAAGAATGGGCCATGGCCGTTCACTGGAATATGTGAGTTTCAACACATAAAGATTTGATTGCGTTGGTAATGTCTTTTTGGTTAAACAAGTAAACAATAAGTATACCATCATTTCACATTTGTTCTTGGTTGGGTTATCTTATGAGATCCAATGTGCACGTGTTTAAACTTCCACCATGTTTTTTCTGTTGAAATTGGTTCTTATGTTCCTTTTTCTATCTTTTTGTAGGACACCAAGGATATATTGTCCAGGTTTTGTCTCGATACTATCGAGATGAAGAATGGGACATGGCCGTTCACTGGAATATGTGAGTTTTAACACATAAATATTTGATTGCGTTTGTAATGTCTTTTTGGTTAAACAAGTAAACAATAAGTATACCATCATTTCACATTTGTTCTTGGTTGGGTTATCTCATCAGATCAAATGTGCACGTGTTTAAACTTCCACCATGTTTTTTCTGTTGAAATTGGTTCTTATGTTCCTTTTTCTATCTTTTTGTAGGACACCAAGGATATATTGTCCAGGTTTTGTCTCGATACTGTCGAGATGAAGAATGGGCCATGGTCGTTCACTGGAATATGTGAGTTTTAACACATAAAGATTTGATTGCGTTGGTAATGTTATTTTGGTTAAACAAGTAAATAATAAGTACATCCATCATTTCACATTTGTTCTTGGTTGGGTTATCTTATCAGATCAAATGTGCACGTGTCTAAACTTCCACCATGTTTTTTCTGTTGAAATTGGTTCTTATGTTCCTTTTTCTATCTTTTTGTAGGACACCAAGGATATATTGTCCAGGTTTTGTCTCGATACTGTCGAGATGAAGAATGGGCCATGGTCGTTCACTAGAATATGTGAATTTTAACACATAAAGATTTGATTGTGTTGGTAATGTTATTTTG
This sequence comes from Papaver somniferum, assembly GCF_003573695.1. NCBI lineage: Eukaryota > Viridiplantae > Streptophyta > Magnoliopsida > Ranunculales > Papaveraceae > Papaver > Papaver somniferum. The sequence goes on along the minus strand of NC_039363.1, from coordinate 74,057,835 downwards.
GTTAAACAAGTAAATAATAAGTAATCCATCATTTCACATTTGTTCTTGGTTGGGTTATCCTATCAGATCAAATGTGCACGTGTCTAAACTTCCACCATGTTTTTTCTGTTGAAATTGGTTCTTATGTTCCTTTTTCTATCTTTTTGTAGGAAACCAAGGATATATTGTCTTTGTCTTGGATATATATGGACACACTGCTGGACTCAATTATGAACTCTATAAAAATTACTATTTGAAGGGAACTAATTGAGTTCCCTGTCATATGGTTTACTTACATTTTCTACCATCTGGATTTGCAATCAGAACTACAGGATTGGAGGTTCTATCCTTCCGTCTCCAGATGATGAAGGAAATTATGCTCGTGTGCAGCAAAGGGAGTATACACTAGCTGGAGCATCCGGGCTCGATTTGAAGTTTATAATGATATAAGACTTCTAAAGAATAGGTAAATCAACTAATGAACAACACAAACTATTTTTTATTGTTGAAGGGAGTTGGATCCTGGTGAATAGGCGCTCTGTAATGTTTGCTTAACCCGTACGGTTTAAATTTGAGTGCTTTACTTTCCCTGTTAAGCAGCCTCGACTAATTTTCTTTGATTTTCTTCATAAAGACAAGTTGTATGGGAAAAGCCTAACTTAAAATCATTTCAGCTAGATTTATTGTGTTTCCCGGAAGCATAATTTCACAGTTGTATTCTCTACACCTTCATACAAGTTCTGCGACATTTTAACTCTTTTCAAGGATATGATATACGAAAGTAACTATTAGATACGGCTTCTAATTTATTAATTTTAAAAATTTTATCGTTAGGTATTCAACGGGTATTCTTAGTCTGCCAGATATCTATACTTTTACAACAACGAAAAGTAGAAAAGGTCCAAAGTAAAGAAGGTTTGGTCGTTGGGAGTCTAATATTTGGTTAGTGTTCTTTCCGCTGATTGATTCGCTTGATTACAGGTGGAATTGATACTGCACATGTTGTAGCTCAGTGAGTTCAAAACTTGAAATCCACAAGTGGAAAATTCTGTTTTGTAGGTTTGCTTCTTTGAGTTTAGGGTGATAAATTTTGTTGTGGGTTTTTCCTTTAATGTAAGGAAAATTTCTTGTTTGGTCCTAAGCCCATAAGGTTATTTATAGTAGGGTCCAACTGGATTTTACTCTTATCTTAAGGTCCAAAGTTATTTGAAAACATGGAAATGACTAATATACCCCACTGTTTAAGTACGTGTGAAATAACATACTTCTACCAAATCAAGATTTTATTTATCTGGAGGTCCAAATTTAATTAAAACATATAAATGACCATAGATTTGAGTACATATCTGCTACACTGTTTACAAATTTGAGTACATATCTGCTACACTGTTTACAAATTTGAGTACTTCTACTATTTTATTTCTCAACAATCTTCTCTCTTGCTGCATCACAATCTTCTTAGCTTAAACCACAACTGCAACAGCTACATCAACACCATTGTCATTTCAATTCAGCTGCAACACAGACTTGTTCTTCTTCCCTGTTTACACAGCACTACCATCTTCATAAACCCATTGAGACGAACATATCATCCACTGATTTTGTTCACAGTAATCACCACATACAGTTCCTCCTCTATCTCATATGTATCTTCAGTTTACATCAGCAACCCAACCTTCTATGTTCCTCCAAATCCATTTTCAGCACACCTTCTTTCAAACACACATCACAACCAATTTGTAACTTTATCAAGACCACCACCAATTTCACAAGCTTGCAAATCTGAACCAATAGCAACTCTTGTTCCTATCATTCAAAATCTTTCATTTCTTGCAATAAGTTCTGAACTGCAGCTCCAGATCATCTTCATATCCAATTCCAGTAATGAATCAAACGTAACAAAGATCATTTATTTCAGTATTTCATATACGTACTGAATCAAACATAACAAAGAGCACTTCCTATCAGTATGTGACATATGTACTGAAGATTCATGAAAACACAAAGAGAAAGCACAAAGAAAATGGCGAGTACAAACCTGTGTATGAATCATTCGGAAAGTAGACATCAGTATACAATGAGCTGGTGCACTCTCTGATCCATGTAGAAAGGCATTTATGAAGGAACTGTCGGGACTATCAATTAATGCCAGCATTACATGGCCTGGTTTCCAGAAGGAAGGCAAAATGATGATGCTTATAATAGACGTATGCATAGGAGTAAGTATTTGGATTGGATCACTCAGCATCAGACATGTTTTGAACCTGTAAATGTGACAAAGATGTAACAGTATTAATACACAGTATTTCACATATGTACTGATGGATCAATACTAAAACAAGTGAGAGATCTATGAAAGAAACAGAATGTAGGAGCAGTTTCTATGAGTATGCCATATATGTACTGCAGATTCATGAACTACAAATCAAACTGCATGACAAGAATAATTAAGGATCTATCAGAAATAACAGAATCTAAGCACATAATATGGTATTTGACATATGTAATGATGGATCAAACTAAAAATAGTGAGAGATCTATGAAAGAAACAGAATCTAAGAGCAGTTTCTATGAGTATGCCATATATGTACTGCAGATTCATGAACTACAAATCAACTACATGACAAGAATAATTAAGGATCTATGAGAAACAGCAGAATCGAAGCACATAATGTGGTATTTCACATATGTATTGATGGATCAAACTAAAAAAGTGAGAGATCTATGAAAGAAACAGAATGTAGGAGCAGTTTCTATGAGTATGCCATATATGTACTGCAGATTCATGAACTACAAATCAAACTGCATGACAAGAATAATTAAGGATCTATCAGAAATAACAGAATCTAAGCACATAATATGGTATTTGACATATGTAATGATGGATCAAACTAAAAAAAGTGAGAGATCTATGAAAGAAACAGAATCTAAGAGCAGTTTCTATGAGTATGCCATATATGTACTGCAGATTCATGAACTACAAATCAACTACATGACAAGAATAATTAAGGATCTATGAGAAACAGCAGAATCGAAGCACATAATGTGGTATTTCACATATGTATTGATGGATCAAACTAAAAAAGTGAGAGATCTATGAAAGAAACAAAACCTAAGAGAAGTTTCTATGAGTATGTCATATATGTACTGCAGTTTCATGAACTACAAATCAACTTCATGACAAGAATAATTAAGAATCTATGAGAAACAACAGAATCGAAGCACATAATACGGTATTTCACATACGTACTGATGGATCAAACTAAAAAAATGAGAGATCTATGAAAGAACCAGAATCTAAGAGAAGTTTCTATGAGTATTCCATATATGTACTGATGGATAATGCGATCTGAAAGTACAAACAAATCGAAAACAGAAAAATAATAAAATCGATAGCTAAAATCATTAAAAACATGATAATCTAACCAAATAACAGAATAAATATGAACAAGATTCATAAAAACAGAACAAAAACGACCGAGCTTTATGAGTATTCCGTATATGTACTGCTGGATAATACGATCTGAAAGTATAAACAAGCCTGATTTTGAAGCGAAAACAGAAAGATAATGAAATCGAAAGCATAGATCTCTCACTTTTTTAAGAATCTATGAGAAACAACAGAATCGAACATCACAAAAAAGATTTATAAAAACAAAAACAAAAAAAGCAATTCACAAATGGAAATATAAAACAATGTAAATCACAGAAATCACTAACATAGAGAACATCATTATAATCGAGTTACCAAAATCATGAAATCGATCTAATCTTTATGATTCATTTGAAATCATAACAGAAAACAAAAACAAACATTATAGAAAAGATTAGATAACATACCTGCAAAAAGAGGGCGACCTTCAGAAACCCTACGTCTAAATTCATCAGCACCAACAACAGCAGAAGAAAGAGAAAGGAGAGAAGAAAACCATCTGAATTTTTTTGATCGAGAATATAGAAGACTTAAAATGTTATTTGTTAGGTGAAGGTTATTTTAGGAATTTTTGAAATACACATCTTTTGTCTCGCACGTGTACAGGACCTGGGCTTAAAAAATTTGGTTCATTTTCATGTTTTCTTTTAATTATGGACCTCTGATTAGTGGGCTTTAATGGGTGGACCTGCCACTAACTAAGAACACTATAATGATACCTATTGGCAATTCCTAGTTAATGTAATAAGATTTTTGTACGTGGGTTTTTTATTTAATCATTATGGGCTTTGTGATTACTGATTTTTCTTTCAATTCAGGCATGGGTTTTCCATATCCGCTCTTTCTTTACCGCCTCCTTAATTTTACCTGTTTCCATTCTTTCTCCCTCGTTCTACCTGTTGTTCTGCACGTTTAAGCATAAAGATATGGATTTATTTTACTAAACTAATGCTAAATTTTGTTGTTTCAATGGATTTGTAGGGCCTAAGGAGAAGAGAAAGCAAGTTCTTAAAGCGCATGACCAAGGATTCAGCAGTGCGGTGTGCTGACGGGCTTGGTTAGGGTTTTTCAAGACGAAACAAACATATGTTCGGGTTTCTCTGCTTTGTTTTGATTTTTGAAACTCTAATATCTTGATTTATGTTCTTACGGGTTTGGTTAGGGTTTTATTTTGATTATTGATTTGTGTAGTTTAGCTTTTCAGGTACAATTTTTATTTGAAAGAAAAGTGGATAAATAACCTGACCAAAACGCAGAATCTAATGACATCTTATTCCATTCTTTTTCATTTGGATTTTTATTTTGTAGCTAACGAACAATAATGAACAACATACCTTATTGCTAATCCTTTTCAATAATTAAGCTAATACTACAAATACTCAAATAGTAGTCCTGAGTTAAGCCCGGGCGACCAACAAGAACTTTCTAATCCTTTTTAATAATTTGCACAAGGTATCACTGACAATGTAGTTAATATCGGATATCGGTTCATCTCGGCCGGGGCCGATACACTGGTACGATTTTATATCGGGGATATTATCATTGAAATATCGGTTCTAGATTTAGAGACTATAATTTTATATTAAACATTTCTCCACACATTTTCGGATAAGATATAATAGATAACATCAATTTTATCAAAAAAACAAAAGAGTAACTTTAGTAGACTTGCTTCGAGAGCTACATGCACCTCTACTACCACCCGGAAGACTTTCTTCGCCAAAATTACCCTTAAACTTTATAGAAAACGACCAATACCGTCTCATATCAGGAAATGTAGGAAAATTTCGTATCGACCGATACGGCCGATATTTGACCGAAACGGCCGATATTCGACCGATACGGCCGATATTACCGGACGAATATCGTATCCCCGATATCCTTCTTATCGTATCGTTTTGGGCCGATATCCGAAATATCCCCGATATATCGGGCGATACGGCCGATATTGACTACATTGATCACTGAGTGACTATATTACTATACTAGATATAATGCAGACTAAGTCTTATACGGCGGTATTTTGTTTATAAGATGTACATTTTCTATTCAAGCACATTTTCTCTCTTTTTTTGATTAACGCCATTTACCTCTGTATTCAGAGGAATTATAGAGATATATGAGAAGCTGGAGAAGATCAAATTGGTCTCTTACACACTCTGGAAACACTGCCTGAGCCCTCAAAAAATGTTCCCACCAATGCACTGCTGGGAGTGGAACGCTCACCTCTTGAAGACCAAAAGGTATATATATCCCTAATGTTCTAAGTTGAGGATAAATATTTGAGTACGGGGCTGCTGGCTCACATTTATTTTCCAACAAAAATGAAGATATTGGTTCCTCTAATAATTGGGCAACTTCCTTTGCCGGACACAAATTATGGTTAAATCAAACAATGAAGAATTTTTGGATTGATATAAGGTCACTTGATATTAAGTTAACTGCTATGTATTACCATATTATACAATTCAAAGGTAGAATTAGGAATTATAAGTACTATAAGGTAGATTTGAAGATTGTACATTAGAAAATGGTAAGGAAAAGTGTAACTCCAAAGAGTCTTCGTCCATTGGTGAACCAAAGAAACGATTGTGAGAACATGTTTATGAAATAACGGGGAAAATTATGTATGTTGTAGTACTTTTAAATAATCAAGATCTCATTGTAACTTTTTTATTCTTTAGCCAGTATCATTATCTACACTAAAAGTTCACTATATAATTGATATTACAGTTGGTGGTGATGCTGCAGTAGTAATAAGGTTAAGTGGATGAATGAGTTGTAGATGAGTTGAGCTGAAGAAGATGGTATTGCTACTGAATCTTTAATGGGAAGAGTTATATGGATGCTAGGTTGATAAAGGTTATGATTGTGAAGAGAACGTGTTTAGAGATGGAACTGAACCGTTGTTGCAGATGGAGTTGAGTTCTATAATGAGGATTCTGTAGCTGTTGGTGAAGTTAGGTGATTATGATGTTGTATTGAGGGTGTTAATGCTGAAAGGATATAAATTGGAAGAAGAGTTGAGTTATGGTCGGTGGTTGAGTTTGCTTTTCAGGCATGTTGCATTGCAACATTGGAGCTAGAACATGGAACAAATGAAGTTGTTGCAGAAGTAGATGGAATTGGGCTATATGGCGCGACATTGGTTTGGCCTGGCAATCAGTTAGCTGACTCTGACTTGAGCTAGCTGACTCAGTCTTGACCTAGAACCTGACTCACCTCACTCAGACCTAACTCAGTGACTTTACCTGAGTCGACCTACTCAGTCTTGACTTAGAACCTTACTCGGACGTAACTCAGCGACTTTGACTAAGTTGACTCATTTGCCCGGTGACCTGTGGCAGCTTTCCGTCAACCGGAGATGTTTACCGGTGCTTTTTCCGGTGACTCATTTGACCGGTTACCAAATCAAAAATACAATGCGACGGGCGGGAAGAAGCCAAACCGCACAAATCAAAAATCCTAAGCCTGCATTAAGACAGGGGAGGTGAAGTCGAGCCACGTTAAATAAAAAATCCTAAGCATGATGCATCGAGGAAAGGCAAGGCGAAGTCGGTCCAAGGCACAGTCGGACCAAGTATGCATTGGGACGGGGCGAGACGAAACTGGGCCACTCCTAATCAAAAACCCTAAGCGGCATGGTGCCACACCAAATGATGTTAAATGGTTTTTGGGACCGCCCGGTACGTAGCACGGGTACCAAATCCAGTATAAAGGGGAGTATTTTTCTTTTCTTTTTTTTCCTTTTTTTCCTTTTTTTCTTTTTTGTTTTTTTGTAGATCAAAAGAATAGTCTTCCTCATTTTCATCGTTCTAGCGAAATTGATTACGATTAGTATGCAGGTCAATGCTTCACAAAAAAAGAAAAAAAGTATGCAAGTCAAAGTAAGGTTATGTGGACCAGTGTAGTCAATCTCGGCCGTCTCGGCCGAGATCTCGGTGATTTTTCCGTTTTCCGCCATTGGGAAGCCGATAGGCACATTCTCGCCGAGACGATATCTCACCGGGAATCTCGCCGGAATTATTCAATCTCGGCTGCTATCTCGGACGGAATTTCGTTTTAACTTTAACTGTTCCATGGTTTCCATTAAATTGAATGAAACCCCTGGCACACTGCATCGTTAAATTAGTGAAACCTTGGAAAGCAGATCGAACATGGAAAGCAGCTCGGATGGCCAGTGGCAGAGAGGATGCAAGCGGGTCTATAGACTTTTGCACACTTTTTTTTTCCGAAAAGAAAACGCTTGCACACTTTTTTTTCGAAAAGAAAACGTTTAAATTAAAGAGAAAAAAAAAATCAGCAAGAGGCATTACAGAGACAAACCCAGCTTCTGTTTAATTGTGCAACAGTGACTTCCAATTATAGATGATTTGGCTACTATCTGCATACTTTAAAAATGTTAGTATCGCAACTCTAAAGGACCAAATCTTGCTTGACCTGAAAAATGACTTCCTCCACATATTTAGGCCTTCCAAGACTTTTGCACACTGAAACTTTCCTTATTGTTGTTCTGTCTTTCGATCATGTCAGTTTTTTTTTTGTTGGATTCAACAACTAATTAAAACGTCCTGGCTCAAGTGCCAATGCTTGTCCGAAAGAATTTCACTATATAAGTAAACTTGTATCACTGTAGCAATGGAGCATAGAGAAGGTGATATGCTCCTACATTGTGAGAAACTAGTTTAAGAAAGGTGCAAAGTCTTCGTGGGGCTTAATGGAAAAGCTTATTAGATAAACTTCAATTAAGAAAATATTATAAACTGGCAGGGGAAGAGCAAAGAAATTTATAAAATGTCATGCTACTTAAGTCCTTGGCCGCTCCGAAAAGAAATAAGAAAAAACAATTGAAAGAATTTACTTTTGTTATATATATACAAAATCAGAATTTGTTACTATAATGGAAAAAAAAAACAAATCAAAACAAAAGAAGAAAAAAAAACATCACTTACGTATATAATCAAAAATTATGTTGGTGAATGTACCTTCCTTCCTGCTCTAAAAATTGAGCAAATGCTTAACCCGAATAGTATTCTCAAAAGGAATTGTCCTGGCCCTACGATAAAAGGAAAGGAACGCAAAGAGTCTTTGGAGCTAGAGAATTGGATGTTGTTGAACTCACTAGCCAAGCTAAAAGAGTCGTACTTTGCAGCACTACGTAAGCAACTGTTAGGAAACTGCATTGTACTTGTGTGAAATAAGTGTGTGTGCGTATGTGCTTTATGTGTGTGTATGTGATAACTGCCACCTGACAGTTAAGATGTATGTTGATCACCGGCTACACAGGTCGTTGTTCTCAGGTGTTTAAATAGTTTGTGTTTTTCAGTCTGTATCTGTAAGAAGAACAATTCAAAATTGAATGGAATCAAAATTTGAGAAGAATTTCTAACGACATTTAATCTTCTCAATATGGTATCAGTTACCTTTCAAAACCCTAACTCATTTCAAATCTCAAAAACAAATTCTTAATCAACCATTTTTCAATGAAGAATTCAAATAAACATATTATATTAACCTTCAAACCACCATCAAAATTATCTGCAATCAATTATCCTCTATGGAAATCACAAATAGCTCAATTACTGAGAAGCTATGATCTATTTCGATTTGTTGATGGCTCTTTTCACTGTCCCGTGAAGTATCTTCATCGTACATCGACTGTTGGTGTTGCTATTGTCAATGATCCTGCGTTTGTTGGTATCGATCCTGATAATGAATTCGTCCCAAATCCAGCATATACTTATTGGGTAAATCAAAACTCTGCTCTTTTATCTTGGTTATTTTCTGCTTGTACAGAAGAGATTCATTCCCAAGTTATAGATTGCATGTTTTCTCATGAGATCTGGAATCGTTTAGAGCAAAATTATAACTCTACTACTAAATCTCGTCTTCTACAACTCAAAACTGATCTAATTGGTTCGAAGAAAAGCTCAGATTCAATGTTAATCTATTTTAATAAAGCTCATTCAACTTCTCACCAATTTGCACAAATTGGTAGAGATGTGTGTTGATGGTGGTTTTTAGCTTAGGGTTAGAATTGTAAAACCTTACATATGATGTGATGTCACTCTGTAAGGAAACAGATCCATGAGTGTCAACCACTTCACTGGCACATTTATTGAGCAACTCAATGCTTTCTTATGAAATTTACCCAGAATGGTGCATGTAGCAACAATCCCAGGCATTATGTAAATTTTGGCACCTTGCCTACACTCAATTAATATAAGTTTCTTTGAAAGCTTTCTGTGTTATGTTCCCCGGCTGAACCCTTAATGTTGATATGGCATGAAAATTTGTGTTCACTCGCAGCAGAGTAGCACGAATTTCCAAATATCAAGGATAAGGTCTTTGCATAAGGTATTTAATAAGAAAGCATGTTTCTCTCCGGCAACGAACTTAAAAGGAATCTTTGTTAACACATAGAATTCGATCAATTATCCTGACTAATTTGCAAAAGTTAGGGTTTTGCGCCTTGCACAGTATATCATACTTTGCTTGTCGAAATCAAGGATAAGGTCTTTGCATAAGGTATTTAATAAGAAAGCATGTTTATCTCCGGCAACGAACTTAAAAGGACTCTTTGTTAACACATAGAATTCGATCAATTATCCTGACTAATTTGCAGAAGTTAGGGTTTTGCGCCTTGCACAGTATATCATACTTTGCTTGTCGAAATTAAGCCTAGAAAAACTAGGTAATTAATCCGCAATGGATTAGCAGATGCAAAATTTTGCCCAGAATCAGAAAACAAGGAGCCGTGGGATAGGAGCAGCAACAAAGACAGAGTGGCCATGCCTTAGGCCAACCGGCGCCATTTTCCCATTGGCCATGCCTCATCCTAAACCGGTCCTATTTCCCTCGACCAATCAGGTCGCCTTAAACTCGCCACACACACATAAGTTGTCGGCCCTATTTCCCATCGACCAATCAGGTCGCACTAAACCTTCCACGCGCACCAAAATGGTGGCCATGCCCATGCTTAGCCGGCTCCCTGCTTCCATTGACCAATCAGGTTGCTCTAAACCTTCCATAGCTTTAAAAAGGGTAGAAATTGTGTCAAAAGGTCACCCTACCAAGTTGGCTTCCCAAATCCATGCCAACATGCTAACGGCATGTCAAACATGCCAAAAACAAACATGTCAGGCGCACATGCCAAACGGCATGCCAAACATGCCAAACGCGCATGTCAGGCGCACATGCCAGACGACATGCCAAAAGCATGCCAATCGCACACGCCAAACAGGCATGCCAAGTGCACATGCCAAACATGCCACCTACCGCATACTACATGCCATATACGCTAATTAGGGTTTCGACATGCCAAGACCTGATTTAGGAAAAGTTGTCGCGCCAACCGAGCCAAACAATGTTCCACAGAACATGGGGATCAATGTGGCCATTAAAACTGATGTTGCCACACCACGTTTGAATCTTACACCAACGTTCCAAAAATCCAGCGGCCATGGCTACGCCAGGCGCCACTTCCACCATCGTGCCGCTGGCATGCACAAACTATGCCAGTCATGCCGCAATGCCATTAGCATGCACTAAAGGGGCTATTGTGCCATTGTCATGCGCCAACGGAAGGTAGCCACAATCAACGGCTACCCTTCCCCATGAGATGTAATCTCAGCCATCCAAGTTTACCACCAAACTAACAGACTTGTGGCAACTTTTAGGAGACCAGCCGCCTAAATCCCGTGGCCATGGCTAGCCAGGCGCCACTTACACCATCATGTCGCTGGCATGCACAAACTATGCCAGCCATGCCGCAATGCCACTCTCATGCACTAAAGGCGCCACAGTGCCATAATCAATGGCTACCCTTCCTCATGAGATGCAATCTCAGCCATCCAAGTTCACCACCGAACTGATAGACTTGTGGCAAGTTTCAGGCAGCCATCCAAGACGATTCTAATATCATCACATGCTATTTTCCTGCGGCAAGTCTCGTGATTTTGACTTTCCAAAGTGCTACATGTTTTCCATAAAGAACACTCGAGACATCAAACATGTCACAAACTGGGGGATACTCATCAGGGTATTGATATGGCGGTTTATAGCGTGCGGTGTGCAATACGCCCGTTACAAGAAAGTGTCATGAAGAAGGGCGGTTAGTAATGGAAAGAAGTAATGGTGTAAACATTTCCTTCATCATGGAAGCATAAATTCTAACGTTACACGTTACTCCACTCTTCCACCACTCAATCGTTTCCACTTCCTAAGAGATCAGGGTACGTTTTATTATGACTTGTATAAATAGGTTTCACCTATTTCCACCAAACAACAATTTTTGGTCAGAGAACAACACAGTATCCAGAAATCACCTGATAGCTTTCCATTCTGCTAGCCAGTTCTACTTTCTGATACAAGTCGTAAACAACCACACCTCCCTTCTCTTTCACTTTGTGACCGAAGCAATCCTGGAACGGCCATTTCTTGGTTTAGGCCAGGATTGTACAGATTGATCTCTCGAATCAAAAGTACTTCCGTGCAGTGCATTGTTTAGGGTCTAGACTCGTTTCTCATCCGCACATCCAAAATTACCAAAACCGGTAGAAACAGTTTTCACCCCAAAAGAATTGGAGACAACAATGGGAAATTAATCTCTCGGTTGCAATATCAATTTCCAATTTCATTTTTCAATCCCGATCTCAAGATGGCAGAACTCAGGTCCGGATCAGCAACAAACCCTGAAAACACTAGCGTTTTGAAATCATACTCGGTATTAACATTCCTTCCAGTGGCATTAATACGCACCTATCAACACTAGCGGCGCGGAAAATGTTCTTTCAGGCGTTACACCTCCTATCACCAGATCCATAGCCACTGCTACTCCACCATCAGGACGAGAGACTGGACGAGCCAGAGGAAACCAACCTTCCCTTTACCATTATCGATTTAATGGAGAGACAGGAAGCTCTTTCCAAAACTCAGATGGGTATGGCCACAGCTCAGAAGAAGCCTCTTCAATGTTTCTCTCCAGAAGCTTCTCCGCTTCAACGTTTCGATCCAGGTGCCGCTTCAACGTTTCTCTCCAGGATCCACTCCGCTTCAACGTTCTCCCTAGAAGTCGCCACTCCTCCCTGCCAAAAATTGTGTCGTAGCCGCCACACTCCTCCCTGTCAAGGATCGTGATCACAACCAGCCCAGGTTCGCAGTTGTGGCCACTTTTTGGTCCATCTCGCCAAACCTCGTGGTCGTGGACAGTTTAGTCGCTTATGTGTCCAGCCAATCCCTTTTGCTTCCATGGAAGCCCATGCAATTCCAGCCAACCCATTTTGGTTCCCATGACGATGTAGTCTCTTCTGAACACATATGCTGCCAAGAACTGTTGCTGCTCGTTTGTCGATACCAGCCAGAGCTTTACCATAGCAACAACCACTATGAAGTTTCACGTGGAATAAGTAATAGAGTCACCAGTACGGATGCAAGATGATGTCTTTATCGTGGTCAACTCACCGACCATACAAGATAGAAACATGTAAACCACATTTGGGGACTGAGGCTCTACACGGGATCCCTTCACTATCAAAGCTCAGAAGACACGGTCAACCAAAAGTCATAGCCGCGACAAGGTCATCCACCCTTAAAAGGTGTAGCGTAAGAATATCATCACCTTTATGTCTAGAAGGCGCCTGCAAAATATTAAGAGGCCGCAGCGGATCTCAAGCCTACTCATAAAAAACAACTTCAGTAACCAAAGAGAAGTGCGACTGGGGACTTCTCATCATAGCCCATCCCCGACAACAATCAAGCATTCATAAGATAACTCCAAAGACGCGGCTAAAACATTTTTCTTGAAGAAACATAGGGAGACACGATTAACGACATAACTCTCTCACTTATACCTCTTCGTTATCCAGAATGTTTCGTCCATGCAATATTATAAGCATCCCAGCATCACATCCAGCAGAGCATGATAAGATTGTATCAAATCCCATAGGCATGGATTCAAGGCGATGCAATTAAAGTAGGCTACACCTGGGGACTGAAGCCTCCTTCATGTTTAGAAGCTTAAACGCAGTCACCACCTTACCAGTGAATGCAGCAGAAGCACATCTTCCACGAGAAAATAGGCTCAGGATAATTACACATGGGGACTACCAAAATGGGATGCCTTCACTGCCCTCAACCAGGTTATTTCCGATTTTAACATCATCAATGTCGAAATTTTACGAAACGCAAGAATTTCACAACATGAAGCCGTACACGTGCATCAAAGACCCCAAAAACACGCCGCAGAGATACATTCACATATCCGGCCATGCTATCGGATCTAACAGAAGTATAAATGGGGACTGGTCACCGCACTCCATGCAATAGTCCAAGATTCATAAGATGGTTCAAAGGATGTCGTTTGGAACGAAGTCTTTGAAGACTTGATAGCAGCACATCGGCAACAGAACGTCTCTCAACTCATCTATTTCACCTAATGGCTCCGGAAGATTTCGACCATACAAGCATCCACATCATATCATCATTGCAATCAGAAAGTCTAGGTACCAAATAACCTAAAGTCAAGGATGAACCAACAACGCAACCACAATCTCCAAGATTAGCCCTGACATTATTTCATCCATCCATCCCAAGAGTGCAATGGAGTTTGGTAAATTTTGAAATCCACTAGAGAGGTCAGATACTCATTTTTCTGCAGTCAGAACCTTATTACACATCCGGGAGAATATCGATGGTACTGTTGGGTGGATACATGCGAAAGCACCTACCTTGAGTTCTCCTGGCTCGCCTTGCTGCTGATTATTGGAGATTGCTTTGTTACCATTAATGCTCGCTCTACCACGGCTAACACATGAAGAAGAGGAGCTATATACTGCAGATGAAAGCACGGAGCCGGACGAACAACTAAAAACTTAAGAGGATTGATACCCCTTTTCATACGAACGCAGTTTCTAGAGTTTGAACAGAATAAGGATTCCTTATTGCTCCATGAACGGGAATAGATGACTGGGCGTACCGCTCTTATGCTCCATAGCCGAACAAGTAGTGTGCCAATATCTCCGCTCCATGACCCAACCAGCAGTGCGCCAGCACGAGGAACACCAGTCGTTCAACCCGCAACTCTCCATGACTCCAGCACTCCGTGGTCAAGCCAACTCTCCATGGCTCCAGCACTCCGTGGTCAAGCCAATTCTCCATGTCTCCAGCACTCCGTGATCAATCCAACTCTCCATGTCTCCAACACTCCGCGGTCAAACCAACTCTCCATGGCTCCAGCACTCCATGGTCAAGCCAACCCTCCATGGCTCTAGCACTCCGTGGTCAATACAACTATGCTCCTCACTCCGTGGTCAAGCCAACTCTCCATGGATACATCACTCTGTGGTTAAGCTAGCGCTAACGCTCCAACATTCCGTGATCCATCCAGCAATCCTTTCAAGTGCCATTTTCACCATTCCACGGACTGAAGCCAGTTTCCACCATTCCACGGACTAAGGACAGTTTCCACCATTCCGCGGACTGAAGCCAGTTTCCACCATTCCGCGGACGGAGGCCAGTTTCCACCATTCGGCGGACTGAAGCCAGTTTCCACCATTCCGCGGACTGAGGCCAGTTTCCACCATTCCACGGACTGAAGCCAAGAACCATATACGCATGTTCCATGACCTAACCAGCCAGCGCCCGTTCCGCGGGCAAAGTTGCAGCGCCATCTTCTCCGCTCCACAGCCAGCCAAAGCAACACCACCATCATCGTTTGGTAGCCAAAGCAGCACCACCATCACCGTTTGGTATCCAAAGCAGCGCCATCTCCTAGCTCGCCAAGAAAGCAGCGCCATAATCACCATTCCGTAGCTAAATTTGCAGCGCCAGCATTAGCATTCCGTAGCCGAACCTTTAGCGCCAGCATTAGCGCTCTGTGGCCAAAGTGGCAGTGCCAATGCCAACACCCTATGGCCGAGCCAAAGTTATGCAAATCCGCCAATGCAAGGATCACAGATTCTTCATGCCTTCTGACAAAGGTTAGCCAAACTTTCCTGAAAATCTCATCATGACTTGCCGCTTCGATTTTATCCTTGTCTGTCACCATCTCATGCTTATCCCGTAACAATACCACTGTTACGAGCTAAGCATGGGACTTAATGTTGATGGTGGTTTTTAGCTTAGGGTTAGAATTGTAAAACCTTACATCTGATGTGACGTCACTCTGTAAGGAAACAGAGCCATGAGTGTCAACCTCTTCACTGGCACATTTATTAAGCAACTCAATACTTTCTTATGAAATTTACCCAGAATGGTGCATGTAGCAACAATCCCAGGCATTCTGTAAATTTTGGCACCTTTCCTACGCTAAATTAATATAAGTTTCTTTAAATGGTTTCTGTGCTATGTTCCCCGGCTGAACCCTTAATGTTGATAGGGCATGATAATTTGTGTTCACTCGCAGCAGAGTAGCACGAATTTCCAAATATCAAGGATAAGATATTCAATCAGAAAGCATGCTGCTCTCTGGCAAGAAACTTAAAAGGACTCTGTGTTAACACATAGAATTCAATCAATTATCCTGACTAATTTGCAAAAATTAGGGTTTTGCGCCTTGCACAGTATATCAGACCTTGCTTGTCAAAATTAAGCCTAGGAAAACTAGGTAATTAATCCGCCATGGATTAGCAGATGCAAAATCTAGCCCAG
Organism: Papaver somniferum; assembly: GCF_003573695.1. Lineage (NCBI taxonomy): Eukaryota > Viridiplantae > Streptophyta > Magnoliopsida > Ranunculales > Papaveraceae > Papaver > Papaver somniferum. The sequence goes on along the minus strand of NC_039363.1, from coordinate 74,041,775 downwards.
AATCATAAAACAAGGATCCCCAGGAAAGGAGCGGCAACAAAGAGAGGCGTGGCCATGCCTTAGGCCACCCGACGCCATTGTCATTGGCCACGCCCCATCCTAAACCGGCCCTATTTCCCTCGACCAATCAGGTCGCCTTAAACTCGCCACAAACACATAAGTTGTGGCTGGGCCCATACTTGCCGGCCCTATTTCCCATCGACCAATCAGGTCGCACTAAACCTTCCACACGCACCAAAAGGGTGGCCATGCCCATGCTTAGCCGACTCCCTGCTTTCGTTGACCAATCAGGTTTCTCTAAACCTGCCACAACTTTAAAAAGGGTTGAAATTGTGTCAAAAGGTCACCCTACCAAGTTTGCTTCCCAAAACCATGCCAACATGCTAACGACATGTCAAACATGCCAAAAACAAACATGCCAGGCGCACATGCCAAACGACATGCCAAACATGCCAGGCGCACATGCCAAAAGCATGCCAATCTCACACGCCAAACAGGCATGCGAAATGCACATGCCAAATGTACCACCTACCGCATACTACATGCCATATACGATAATTAGGGTTTCGACATGCTAAACCCTAATTTAGGCGAAGTTGTCGCGCCAACCAAGCCAAACAATGTTCCACAGAACATGGGGATCAATGTGGCCATTAAAACTGATGTTGCCACTCCACGTTTGAATCTAACACCAACGTGCCAAAAATCCAGCGGCCATGGCTACGCCAGGCGCCACTTGCACCATCGTGCCGGTGGCATGCACAAACTATGTCAGCCATCCCGCAACGCCACTATCATGCACTAAAGGTGTCACTGTGCCATTGTCAGGCGCCACCGGAAGGTAGCCACAATCAACGGCTACCATTCCCCATGAGATGCAATCTCAGCCATCCAAGTTTTCCACCAAGCTAACAGACTTGTGGCAACTTTTAGGCGACCAGCCGCCTAAATCCCATGGTCATGGCTACGCCAGGCGCCACTTACACCATCATGCCGCTGGCATGCACAAACTATGCCAGCCATGCCGCAATGCCACTGGCATGCACTAAAGGAGCCACTGTGCCATTATCAAGCGCCAACAGAAGGTAGCCATAATCAATTGCTACCCTTCCTCATGAGATGCAATCTCAACCATCCAAGTTCGCCACCAAACTGATAGACTTGTAGAAAGTTTCAGGCGGCCAGCCAAGACGAGTCTAATAACATCACATGGTATTTTCCTGCGGAAAGTCTCGTGATTTTGACTTGCCAAAGTACTACATGTTTTCCACAAAGAAAACTCGAGACATCAAACATGTCACAAACTTGGGGATACTTATCAGGGTACTGGTCTGGCGGTTTATAGCGTGCAATACGCGCGTTACAAGAAAGTGTCATGAAGAAGGGCGGTTAGTAATGGAAAGAAGTAATGGTGTAAACTTTTCCTTCATCATGGAAGCATAAATTCTAACGTTACACGTTACTCCACTCTTCCACCACTCAATCGTTTCCACTTCCTATGAGATCAGGGTACGTTTTATTATAACTTGTATAAATAGGTTTCACCTATTTCCACCAAACAACAAGTTTTGGTCAGAGAACAACACAGTATCCAGAAATCACCTGATAGCTTTCCATTACGCTAGCCAGTTCTACTTTCTGATGCAAGTCGTAAACAACCACACCTTCAGAATCAGCAATTCTGGTCTCAACACTTTCTTCGCATCCTTCCCTAAGACCAGCCCTTCTTCTTCACTTTGTGACCGAAGCAAGCCTGAAACGGCCATTTCTTGGTTTAGGACAGGATTGTACAGATTGATCTCTCGAATCAAAAGTACTCCGGTGAAGTGCATTGTTTAGGGTCTAGACTCGTTTCTTATCCACACATCCAAAATTCCCAAAACCGGCAGAAACAGTTTTCACCCCAAAACACTGTGTCTGATGAAGATTTAGTAATTCATATATTACAAGGTTTACCTTCTGAGTTCAATGATTTCAAAACGTCAATATGCACTCAACAATTGAAGAATGAGAATCTTAGTACTTCATCAGAACTCGTAGGATTGTTATTATCTGAAGAATCTAGGGTGAATGCTAAATCCAAACTTTATCTTAATGTTGCTTCCGCTAATGTCACTCATATCAACAACAAAAGACAAACCAAATTTCCAATCAGTTTGATCAACAATATGCAGGTTCCACCAGTTATCCACACAATACTTATCCTACTAATGATTATCCACAGTATTCTAACAATCAGTCCTGGCATACTGCTCATACAAGAAGTAATTATGGAAGATCTAGTAATTCTATTTTTAGAGGTAATAAAAATGATGGTAGATTCAGAAGAATTTTTCGAGGTGGTAAGAATGGTGGCAGATTTGGTAATTTTTATCCACCAAGATACAACTACTTTGTTGAGTGTCAACTTTGTAAAAAGCCAGGACACTTAGCTCCAGAATGCAAATATAGATATTCTCCTAGTGATATGAAAGCCTATTATACATTTAATGATTCGTATTGTGATGATTATGATGATTACTGGTGCCCTGAACTCGAAGCATTTGCTTTTTATAATGGAGAGTTTTCTAATGCATCTTCTTCATCTGGATGGATACCTGACTCAAGAGCTACACATCACATCACTTCTGACTTATCCAACCTCAATTTGCACTCTGAATATCAAGGAACTGATCAAGTGAGAGTTGAAAATGGATCACGTTACATTACTCATACCGGTTCTTCTACATTACACACTGACTCTGTTAAGTTTACTATTTCCAATGCTCTTCATGTCCCATCTATTACCAAGAATTTGTTCTCAGTATTTCAATTTACAAAGGAGGATAACTGATATTTTTAATTTCATGTTGATAAATTTCTTATAAAGGACTTGGTTGCACACAAGGTTTTGCTTCATGGTCCTGTTAGAGATGGTTTGTATCACATGTAGTTCACCACCAATCACTGAAATCCTAATATTTGTGTCTGATCTAATTGACTATGTCATAGAAGAATGGAAAGTTAATTAGTTAGTTAATTTGTTACACTTGGTATTTGATTGTGATTAGAAGATACTAGAATACCGCTACCACAGCGGGGAGGGCCGACTGATGAAAAAAGGAAACACTGTCTAAAGTGAGGTATCATTTTTCCTGAAACTGGGGGAATACATCGTTTTATTAGTTGCAATTGGAATGTAAAACAAAATTTGTGCCTAAAGTGAGGTATCATTTTTCCTGAAACTGAGGGAATACATCGTTTTATTAGTTGCAATGGAAAATTAGTTGATGCATAAACCAAAATATGGCTACATAATGTGTTATGCATCCTGTGTGGTGGTTTGCGTAATGGCTATAAAATTAATTTTTGAAAATTGTGCTTGAAATGATAAACACCTCCGAATTTTTCGTAAAAACTTTAAATTTGATATTGTTGTTTGTACTCATTGTGCAGATCTATTTAAAATCTTTCCAACGAGATAAAATTTGTAAAATTCCAAGGCACGGATTTATAGATATGTTATAGTCTCGTTTGTTTGTCAATTATACCCCTGAAAAAATATGATACATTAGGAATTATAATACAATTTGACTTACCTATTTATCCTTCCTCTTTGGTTTATTTATGAAAATGTTTAATACCTATTTGTCCTTGTTCTTTGGTTTATTTACGAAAATGTCTAAAGGAGAAAAAGAAAAATATGATTCATAGTCGCATTTTTAGTTTCTCGGCCCGGACCATTTTCAATCTTTTTATGTGAATTAATCACTTACATTTTACAAAAAAATAACCGTATAGAAGGTTCTCCCTCCCTCGCTTCGCTCGGTCGGCCCAAAAATTGTGAAGACTATAAATCCCAGCATGAGATGGACGATTATTCTATCATATGTCTCTATAAGAAACTTATGAGGACAACAAAACTTCAAAATAATTATGATTGCTTCAATTATATGTATCTAAAGATCTGGGAAGTTAATTCTCCATAAAAATAAAAATAAAATCTTTCATATGTCAACATATATGTAACCATTTATAATACAAGTTGAAATGTAAAAATTCCACCCATAATCTCTGATGTTAATCGTATATGTAGACTGTAGTTGTTGTAATAAACCAAGTGATGAGGATATACTTCATCTACTGATGAATTTCCCATTCTTAAGAGCTCCTTGGTGTACTATCAATAATAGCTCATCTTTCCGTCAAAATTATATAAACTAGTTTCTCACCCATTCGATGCACGGGGTCTATTTCTTGAATATAGAATTCATGGAAGGGGATTGTATCGAGGAATTTTGAGATGGTGCCATTGTAACTCAATCCATAAAGAGAACAAATTATGTAGATATATATATATATATATATATTATAAATATGAATACCACTCCATAATATCATATCGGGTTGAAAAAATTGGACCATCTAAGAAACCAAACATCTACCTTTTGGAAAACAAACATCTAAGAAAGCTTTAGTTAAACTGTAGTTTTTAAAAATCTACCAAAACAATTACTCCCTTCATTTCAAAATAATAGGCTGGTTTCATGTGCAATTTGTACATGAACTAGCCTACTTTTTTGAAACGGAGGTAGTAATAAATTGTAGTTCGTAAGAAAAAATAACCTAAGGTGCGTGCTAAATAAGTACCCCAAAAGCACCAAATTTGAAGCCAAATCACCTTAACCTTCTGTAGATTCACCATTCTCATGCCTCTTGCAAGTTCCGAGAATAATACAGTGTATAGATCTGGAAATGGCACGAATGTGTTGATGCACAATTGTTTGCTATACTCATTTGGAAAATCATTCTTTTTGATGATAATAATTTTTATTTTTATGGTCAATTAGTTGTATTTGAAATGCCAATGTATATCGCATTTTCATTCTCATCGAAAGCTCCTGATATCAAGAATCCGGCATTGTATAAGCCATGTGCACCGCAAAGCCAATTTTAACCGGAAATTGACATCTAGTAAGTGGTATTGCATACCTTAATTCCATCACATGCCGCCCTATTACTACTACCTCTCTGACCGCATGTCCAGTCAGTACTTCTGCAACATCATGTTCTATTAGGTGTTTTATAATTAACCTTGTGCCCAGAACAATGCCCTTGGCCAGGAAACTTAAGAGAATAATTGGCATTCCAACTTTCACTGTTAGTGCAACATGTATGTAAATATTTCAAACTTTTGAGAAAACTTTCTAGGAAACAACTACACTGCTTTGGTTTAATTCTTAGTAGCAAAAGATACATAATCCCTGTTTTGGTATTTACATTCTTCTCCTGGAAACATGGATACATACGCTTATTTATTTTATGAACTTTGTCATCTCGAAGAGCTAGGATATCCATATGAGCCACGTACTGTTTTCTGAAATTATTTCTTTGGAAATTTACATATGATGTTGTGATTACTTCATTGAGAAACTCATTTTCTGTTGACAGAAATAGATAGTTCTTTGTCCGAGTAGTTCTTAACTCACGCATGGTCAACAACAAATACATTTTCAATAAGTAAAAGAATAAAACAACATAAATTATACATGTAATCACATGGCATGCCAGAAAAAATAAACTACATTTAATTCAACAATTCACACAAACCAAACCTGGACTTAAGTTTCTTTTGCAGCTTCTCTCCACCATCTTATTTTTACGCCTCTGGCAATTCATCTTAGCTTTCTCTAGCTCTAAACTTCGAGGTGCTGGCACTGTTGTCGACTGTAAACTTCCTATAGGTACTAAAAATGCAATCCAAATAAAAATAAAATAACGAAGAAGGGATGGGGTGTTATCGAATATTGATATACATATACATGCACCTGCATATGAACTCGGGAGGATTTCACGTTTTCTCTTGTCTCTTCTCTCTAATATCACGCCCTAACGCTTCATACGATTTGCTCTTGCTTGCTCGAGAGTCGCTGGTTATAATAGCATAACTGGTTTCACGGATCCACCCAAGGATTTTCTTGCTGCATGGACCATGTGCGCAAGGACAAAAAATAAAAACCATTCGCATAAACCCGAAAATTCTAAAGCATGCATGACATTAGGCTAAGTACATACAACTACAAAAATTCCACACTAAAAAATACTTGCATTTATGGAGATAAGCAGTCCACTCTCAATCCCGCCAGTCCCATCCATTATCAAGTCAAAGGAACACTGCACGTTTACAAAAAGATGAGGAACTCCTAATATTGTGAAATCGTTGGAGGCAATAAAACCAAAAATTACTATCATTCACTTAGTCATTAGATTTTTTCTACATAATTGTGGATTTGCAGATTGAATTCTTATCTAATTTGATCGAAACTTCCCATTTTAAATTAATTTAAATTAATATCTATTTACATATATAAAATATGCAAAACAAACCAAGGAAAAATACCATATATTATATATTGGTCCTTTTAGGAAAAATACTATTTATCATCATGGCCTTTAACAGGTTTTTCTTCTAAATATATAAAGTTTCTCATCTCTGCTCTCTAATTACCATTACTATTTGTATCCCTATATATATAAATATGTACAAATCGAAGTATAAAAAAATATTTATCTTCTAAAGTTCTGGTGCTATTCATGTTATTCATTTTAGATTATCCCGAGAAACAATCTGATATTACGAATAGGAAATCAAACCATACACATGATTCATGGCTCCATGGAATTAAAATATCTCGCCATGATTTAGCGTGGCTGTTTCGGAGAGGAACCAAGGAAAGAAAAATAAAATGTTTGTGAGAGAGAACGATGTAAAAATTCAACCCCTATTTCTGGTCATTTTGCTTCTTTTAAATACCTGCCATATTTCTTACCACTAAAATAAATTTTTATTCCATGATGGATCCAGATTTATGATATGTAGTCTGAGTCTGGTTTAACAAACTGAAACCTATTGTCTCACAAGTACACACCATATTGAATTAGCCACTGATTCTTACCATTTTTATAGAGGGGGATTAAGCAAATTCGATGCCATCACCAGGAAATCATACAAGGAACAAATACGCACATTCCTAAAAATATGTATTTTGAAAAAACTTATAACATATCTTCTCGTAAGCCCACATATGATACACAATTACTTTAAGATTGAATCTCAAAAATTATAACATTCCATTCAATATTTTCCAATACAGAATTAGTTTTAAGTCATTAAGCATATACAATCCTGTTTTTCCTCGCATCCCGAGTGTCAATATTGTTTATGATCCCGTGAATCAAGTCACTATGAAGAAGTGGGTGCATACAATCTTTTCAAGAAAAGAACGTGCCTGCAAAACAGATACCAACAAAGACATAGAAATTCTGAAAACCCATTATTCCAAGACCGTCCCTCATAGAGAGGACGAAGTATTTGCTTTCTACAAAACCCTAAAGAATTTCAAGGCTCTATGCAACATACTAAGGTTTTCTAACCGGTTTTTAGAGAGCGGGATTGGAGATCATAAAGCAAATTTGATGTCGTCAACATGTTGTGTGGTATATATCTAATCCCCTAGATATGTCCATGACATGCCTGCAACATACTAAGAAATTCCAACTCATTAATACCAAGTTTTTCAACGGATTGGACCGGTTACCCAGAACACATGAAATATATACTGTTAAGAATATTAGAAATACCAGTTTCACATAAATCTTTTAACCTCGACTTTTCACTGGAAGAAGTATGACCGATCGAATTTCAAAAATCAAGAACAATCCATGAAAAAAAAAACCTAACAGGAAAATAAAAAAAGGATTAAATCAGGAAAATAAAAAAGGATTAAATCAATCACCTCATCCATGAAGTCTAGGCTTTGCATCATCTGGTTATTAGTTCGCATGCCAAAAACAAAAGTCAAACCTATTTCATAACCTCGTTCATTTACTGATTAGGGTGTCACCAACAACTACACACAAAAACAAATCAAAACACGATTTACCTATATATCGCATCGCCACATAAATCCGAAAGAACCGATATCACTATTCATGACCTTTCTCATAGTCGTAGCCATTACTGTTAGCTGATTACACTCTCTACGGTGCATGCAATAAAACAAAAAAGTATCAGATAAAGAAAACCTAAATTGCAACAGGTAAGATTACTGTCAACTGCTATGGACGGGTTAGTTTCTCGTTTATGAAATACTGGACTTATGTTTTAAAATTAATTTCTTATAAAACATACAATAAGTTCATGACCCTTAAAATTAATAAAATAATAAACAAATCTATAAAAAAATCAATGCTCTTAAGAAATAAAAAATTTAAAGTTCCATGGACTCGTCAATAACAAAATCTTTATCATTTATTTTTTAAAAGCGAAAACATATTAATTAAATTTTTGGAAATCCAAAGAAAAATTATTACTAATGGCCCGAAATGAGAATCAAAAATATTCTAATAAAGACGTTCCTCAGTAATCTCATCAAGCACGCATGTCATAGTGGTTAACACTGTGAACTTTAGAATAGTTGAAAGGACACAAAAAAAATGCTTGCAACTTGAGTCATTTATATACGAGTAAATTTTGAACACGTTCCAACTATGACCCACTTCAAACTCTTGTGTTCATTCACATGCCACAAGGATTTGGCAAAATTAAAATGAGTCATTTATATGCCAGTAAAGAAGATGACAATCGAAACAAACTCAATTTTTAGTGGACTTTTCCCGTTAACATTCAGACACTTTACAATCTTTTTAAAGTTAGTATTTGAACATCATATATATTATGCCTCTAGGAATATTCAGACACTTCTACCAAAATTAACCATCTATTGTATAATTTAACCATTTTACCTTTTTTATCTAAGTTTAATCATTTTACCTTGTGTGTGGTAAAGGGAACATGTACTGTCTGGTTGGTAGCATCAAGCATTGATATTAGATCCTCCGAGTAGAACACATCGGCACACGTATATTATCCTTGTGTGTGGTACATGGGCTCCCATTTTGCTAGAAAGCTGTGAAGCAGTCTTTCGACATGCTTATAATATCATTACATCCTATACACAATTTAAAAAAGGCACTGGTAAGCACCATTAAAATCCAAGTCCATCTTCACTGACACATCTTTTTTGCTGCGGTGAAACTCGATAATAAATACTTACTTCAAAACACTATTACTTTCCTAGCACATCTAGCAAATGACACCATGTATACTGACACTGATATGTACCACAATGCTCCTCCAAGTCCCCATTAATTTGCTGATAAACACCATATGCACCATATTAAATGACACTGATAACAACCTAAGTAGGATTGTAAGTCAGAGATGCCTTCGTACTTTATCTTACATAATTTGTTTTGTTATACTTGAGGTGGTGTATTTTCTTCTTTACCCAGGTCGCTCATGGCCTCGTCTTTGTCATCCGCACTGCCTCAATACTATTCGCCTCAATATTATTCATGTAATTCATGTGTACACGCATAACAGATCAAACCTATCAAAAGTAATTTGAACATGAATAAATTTTTCATCAGGATCTCCAATAGAAGATACAGTTACATATTCACACACCTTATGCAGTCCGAACTATAGGAGGGATCGTGATTAAAACTTAATGACAAAATAAAGTTCATAACTTCAAAAACTAAAAGTAATACACCGTTCAATTCCATATGCGTCTTATTTCATGAACTCTGTTTCTGTCTATGTTTGTACTTTATATGTGTTTGGTTTATCATCTTTGTCTAACTGTGCTCCTTAGGCTTTCTCTGGTGAACCGACGATGACCATCAACAGCCGGTGGATTTGAAAATGAACAAAAATCAAAAAGAACATCAATTTATTCAAATGTAACCACCGAAAGAATCAAAACAAATGTATAAAAGCGAAGTTATATGCTCATCAGCTGATTGCTGCAACAATACTAAGGGACATGCAAACCAAAAATTCTAATGAACAGTAGAAGTAATTGAAACTCTTATTCATTGTTCAACCAAATAAAAGGTATTGAGACCTTGAAAACAAAAGAACATCCATTATTTAGACGTGTAAAATATCCCGGATAATAAAATCAAAGAAAAACCTTAGTGCCAACAGATATATGATCTCACTACCGCAAACCCGATTACAAACGATCCTAAACATTTGATCTTTAAGAATACTTGTAAAGCATAAACGCTGAGAACACCTGCAAATTATTATTAACGGAAATCAGTTAGCAAAACCTCGAATTATAAAGAGAAAAACAAATAAAAAAACAAACAAACAAACAACAAACAAAGAAAACCCTAAAAAAACTAAAAAGAAGAAGAAAAAAAAAGGACACTAATCAGTTAGCTGAGAACACCTGCAAATTATTAAGAATTATTAACCGAAGTCAGTTAGCAAACCTCGAATTATGTAGAAAAAGATAAACAAAAAAAACAACAAACAAAGAAAGAAAACCCTAAAACAAACGGAAAAGAAAAAAAAAAGGATTTTGTTACCTTATGCGGAGGTTACCAATGAGGTTACTAATACCTGCAAAAAAGAAGAATCCCAAAAATACCCAAAAAGCTTGATTTCACCATTAAAATGAAAACCATAAATAAATGAGGTATATACGTGAGTTCAGAATTAATATCATGAAGCTTCTAAAGAATTAATATTATTCTCCCGTTTCACCTTGCCTTAGTACACAAGCTCCCATTGTCGCAACCATTTGAGCCAATTGATTATACGGTACATGCACAACAAAAAAAACCAAATAAATCAGATAAAAAATATTAAATCCCAAAGAAGCAGAAGAAAACGAAATAAAAACCAAAACTCGCAAGAGAAATGCTTTTATTCGAGGGTTTTATATAGAGAGTCACCAAACTGGAAGTTCCAGAAATATGGAAATAATATCAACTAATATCTAAAACTTACACTTTTAGAAAATTTTCTTTTACTTTTAGTAAAAAATTATTTGGAAAAACACTCTATATTTAGAATTTTCAGAAATGAAAAGCCCAAACCCTTTGATATCTACCAAAAGGACCGTGTTTATATTTTTGGGATACTAATATATCTAAGATTTTATTATTTTTGGTCACTTAATTTTTTTTACAGAATAAGTGATATTAACGATTTTTTCTTTAATATTGAAATTCTGATTGTCTATTGCAGTTTCCCATTGATGTTGCTTTGCTTTATACTATGTTCAAACACTCCATGATTTTGTATTAACTATTTTTTTCTTTTATTTTTATTGTTGGAAAGGATTAACAATCAATTATTTTATATAAGAGGGAGCACGATTCGATCCACATGTAAGTATCAACAATTCTATATGTTTTGTTTTAAAAATTTAATCACTGATTTAAATTTATCAAAAGCCTATTTTCATTTAGAAGTGTAATTAATTGCAATTTTAATTAGATATTTTAATTATCAGTAGTTTGGAGTTGTAATTTGGGAATTTTATCATAAGAAATGTAATTGGACATTGGACAATATTCTTTTTAGTTTTGTATGATCGATTTATTTTATGATTAAATCACAATGATTACCGCATATCTTGATGTGTTCTTTCCCAAAATATTTGTTAATTCTTGATGTTATGTTTTTTATTTATATTTGTTTTGTAATGTAATTCAATTATATAGATTTTTTTCCCAAATATATATATTTGCATAATTTTAGTTAATTATTTTCTCGAATGTGATTGGCCAATTAATATATTGTGGGACCAAAAGATTCTCTTGAAAGTCTATTGGTTGAAATTTATAATGATGGGGCCAGAATCAACCAGAAGCTCCGGTTAACCACGTCGCTCGAAAAAACTCTGTTTTTATATAGAGAATGGTGATGTATATAGTCTTCACAAATATAGGATCAAGAAGATAATAATTCTTATTATGATGATAATAATAATAATCTGGTTACACAGCTCTTGCATATAGGGGTGTAAATTCAGGCAGGCCAGGCCGCTCGGCCCAAAAACTAAGACAGGTCGGGCAGGCCAGGCTTAATATTTGTGAGCCCGTAAACAAATTCAGGCCGGGCAGGACGGGTAAAATTAGATAATTTGCTACCCAAAGACCACCAAAGCCCGCCTTTTATACGGGCAGGCCAGATCGGGCCGGACAAGCTACTATTTTGAAGTTTTTTTTTTTTTTTTAAGTTTATTTCAAATGAATGATATTAAATGTATTTATTTTTAATACAATATCCTTTCCTTTCTAACATTGCATACCATAAGTGATAGTATTATTTTATATTTAAATTACAATGACAAACTTTTAATTTTAGCCTATAATAAATAATTAATTAGAGTACAATAAACTTTCTAATAAAATTCTTATTACCATTAATGTTTTGAAAAGGCTAATTATAAGTAAAAACAACTATATATTTTATTTTTCTTGACACAAAATTGACAATTATAAAATGGTAACTTTCAAGTCTTTTTAAGAGGATATTAAATGATTAATGGCACGTAGAAGGCTTTCAGGTCGGGTACCAGGCCGGGCATCATAATTAATTGCAAAGCCCGAGACCGCCCAATAAATTAATCCAGGCCAGGTCGGGTGGCCCATGACGGGACATAACAGGATTTGGGATACTTCGGGTACAGGCGTGCTCGGGCGGGTACATGCAGGCCGAGTATTTTCGGATATTATTTACACCCCTACTTGAATATATAGAGCACAATATTATGATAAAACAAATATCCTATATACTAGGAAAGAATATATATTCTTAAATGAGGATAATATTAATACTCCCCTTTAAGTTGGTGTATAGATATCACACATGCCCAACTTGTCCAGAAAACTCAAGTACTTCTTGCTTGACACTCCATGTGTGAGAATATCTGCAAGTTGTTCTTCAGACCGAACCGATGGAAGCTCAATAATGTTGTTGTCCAGCTTCTCTTTGATGAAGAACCTGTCAACCTCCACATGTTTAGTACGATCATGCTGAACAGGATTATGAGCAATATCACGCGCAGCTTTGTTATCACAATACAGAGTAATATGATCCTTGAGAGGAACCCCCAAATCCTTAAGGAGAAACTTCAGCCACAAAGTTTCACAAATGACATCTGCCATACCTCTGATTCAGCCTCTGCACTTGATCGTGTAACAATATTTTGTTTCTTACTTCTCCAAGTAACTAAGTTACCTCCCACAAAGGTAAAGTAGCCTGCTGTAGAACGTCTGCCATCTATTTCTCCTGCATAGTCATATCTGTATATGCCACAACCTTTCTATAATCTTCATTTTTACAGAATAAAATTCCTTTTCCAGGAGCAGACTTCAAATACCTCAAAATACGTAAAACTGCATCCATGTGTTGTTCACCTGGATTGTGCATAAATTGACTAACAACACTGAGTGCATAAGAAAGATCTGGCCTTGTGTGAGATAGATACATCAATCTCTCCAAAAGTCTTTGATATATCCTTTTATCAGCAGGAACTTGATCAGGTTCAATGCACAAATTTACCTTTTCTTCTAAAGGTGTATGGACTGGCTGACATGCTGACATGCCCACTTCTTTTAGCAGATTAAGAACATATTTCCTTTGTGACAAGAAAATTCCTTCACCAGATCGAGAAACTTCAATCCCAAGGAAGTATTTCAACGAACCATGATCTTTCATTTGAAATTCCTTTGATAAGTATCTTTGCAAAGATTTCCTCTCTTCTGGATCATTTCCTGTCACCACCATATCATCTACATATATGATAAGAGCATTAATTTTATCCTTCCTTTTATTTATGAACAAAGTATGATCAGAATTACTCGATATCCAAAGTTCCTCATAGATTTGGTGAATCTGCCAAACCAGGCCCTTAGAGATTGTTTTAGTCCATACAATGGCTTGTTTAGCTTACATACCTTCTTACCATGAGATCCTGGAACTGAAATACCAGGTGGGAGCTCCATGTAAACTTCTTCTGTTAATTCACCATGTAAGAAGGCGTTCTTTACATCAAACTGCTGCAAAGACCAATCCAAGTTTGCAGCAAGCGATAACAAGACTCGTACTGTGTTGATTTTTTCTACTGGAGCAAAAGTATATGTATAGTCGATACCGTAAGTTTGGCTGTACCTTTTAGCAACTAATCTTGCTTTATAACGTTCAATCTCACCATTTGCCTTGTATTTAATGTTGAAAATTCAACGACACCCCACAATCTTTCTTCCTTCTGGACAATCTACATAATCCCAAGTATCATTCTTTAAAAGGGCCCTCATTTCTTCTTCCATAGATGCTCTCCATTTTGGATTAGCTAATGCTTCCTGCACATTGTTAGGAATAAAAACAGTAGATAGTTGATTAACGAATGCCTTATTAGCTTTAGACAAACGGTGGTGAGAGACATACTGACTCATAGGGTACTTAACCTTACTAGAAATTTCAGGTTCATATCTGGGTTTAGGAATACCTCTGTTTACACGTTATGAAAGTTGTTTCCTTGATTATTCAAGAACATCTGTAGCAGACGATTGGTTTGGTGTTTCATATTCTTGAGGTAACATAGACTCTGGAATCTCTTCTATCATAACTCCATCTTGAATCTCCATATCATGATCCAATACTGTACTTCATGTTTCTTCTCTTGAAGAACCTTCATCAACATATTCTCTGACCATATCATCAAAGTTGTTAATAACTGGTATATCAATTTCCGATATATCTTCATCATAGTTAAGAGTCTGAATTTCCTTATGGTACTCCCCCTGAAGTTCAGACTCACTTGAAAAATACATCGAATCTTCATGAAATACAACATCCAAAGTAACAAACATTCTTTTGGTTGGAGGATGATAGCAACGGTATCCATTTTTTGTTGCTTCATATCCCACAAATACACACTTGCTTTAGGAGCCAACTTATCACGTTGGTTCTTGTGTAGATGAACATAAGCTACACAACCAAACACATGAGGCGACAGATTCGGAACAGTTGGAGCCACAACTGCTTCAACAAGATCTTGATGGGGTGTTTGAAACACAATGGTACTAGATGGAACTCGATTTATAAGATATGCTGCAGAAGTAAGTGCCTCACCCCAATACAACAATGCCATATGTGCTTCTATCAATGAAGCACGCATTACTTCCAGTAAATGACGATTCTTTCTCTCTACTACTCCATTCTCCTGAGGTGTATTAGAGCAAGTAGTTTGATGAATAATTTTGTGTCCCTCCAAATAATGTTGAAGATCAGAATCCATATATTCACCACCATTATCACTACGAAGCACTTGAATCTGTTTATTGTACTTAGTGTTAATCATCTTATGGAACTGTTGAAACAAGGAAGTAACTTTACTTTTGTTTTTCATAAGACACACCCACGTCATCCTAGTGCAATCATCAATAAAAGTAACAAACCATCTTGAACCACCCAGAATAGTAGTTTTAGATGGTCCCCAAACATCAGAGTGTATGATCATAAAAGGAACTGGACTCTTATTGAATGATAATGGAAAAGAAGCACGATGGATTTTTGTAAAGTTCACATACTTCACCATGAAAACTAGAAATATCAATTTTTGCAACACCATATAACCAATCGTTTGCTTCGTTTTGATGTCCTTAAAAACACAACAGTCGGGCCAAAATATTACTACACAATGCAAAGTATTAGTTATTTGGGAAACTGATAGGAGATTACAGTCTAATGTAGGAACTACTAAGACAGAATCTAAGTTTAAAGCTTCAGTGAGAGATATTGACCCTTCACCAGTAATTGGAGCTTGTGAGTCATTTGCAGTAGAGACTGTTTTTTGTAAGGTTGGTTTAAGGGAAGAGATTTGTTTAGAATCACATGTCATATGGTCTGTGGCACCAGAATCAACTATCCATGAATTATTATAAACAAGTGAAGAAACATTTAAAACCTTACCATTGTTACCCGCCCTTGCTACTGACGCAAATGTTACCATGGAATCTTTTCCTTTCTTTGTTGAAGCCATTTGAGCACCAGAATTTTTCTTTGTCTCCTTCTTCCTCTCAAGATGTTGATCCCACCAATCTGGATATCCAACCATCTCGAAACACATGTCAATTGTATGTCCAGATTGATTACAGCGTGTACATTTAAGTGATGACTTGTCCACCCCATCCTTTGAGTATATCTGAAAAGACCATTTTTGATTGTACCGGTCTCGAGTTGCCTTAGCAACAGGTTCAACTTCTTATGATTCTTTTGCCATCATTGTATGTCGAACAGATTCACGACGAACAAGTGCATAACATGATTCCAATTCAGGAATAAGATCCTTTCTCAAGATTTCACCAAGGATCTTCTCAAAACTTTCATCTAATCCAGCAAGGAAGATATGCACCCTTAGGCGCTGAATTGATTTTCGATAGGCTTCAATATCATTTGGATTCTCCATAACCAACTTGTCACGATGATCCAACTCTCCAAAGATTTCAGTTAGTTCCCCATAATAAATCGAGAGTGCGCTGCCATTTTGTTTTGCCGAAAACGCTCGTCGATTTAGAGTAAATACCTGCATCTCATCATCACCATCATAAAAGGCTTTAGATAATGCATACCAAATCTCTCGAGCAGTAGGTAACCGAATATATCTCTTCATGATTTCTGGTGACATAGACATCAACAACCATCTCTTGACTTTGTGATCATCTGTGTACCACTTCTCATATCTTAGATCTTCCTCAATAGATTTTTTTGTCTTTCCCATAATAAAGAAGCTTTTTTTTCAGCGATATGCATCTGCATGATTTGTGACCACAAATCATAGTTTGTTTCATCAAGAACAATCCCTGCCTTGAATACTGCACCTTCAGATTCAACGATAATGGGAGCATATTTGTTTTCCATCAGCTCTTTTTGTTTTGGTTTATTTTGGTTAGATGATTCTGAATCACTACCTATGATTTAAGAACCCTAGCTCATAGATACCATCTTCACAGATATAGGATCGAGAAAATAATAATTCTTATTATGATGATAATAATAATAATCTGGTTACACAGCTCTTGAATATATAGAGCACAATATTATGATAAAACAAAGATCTTATATACTAAGAAAGAATATATATTCTTAAATTAGGATAATATTAACGTATAGCTCCTTGGATATGATATTCTATCTTGGATTACTAATAATGAATCGTTAGGGACCAAGTAATGAAGCTGCATGAGATGCAGTGATGCCGACAGTTTGTATAGGTGAAATTAATTTCATCTTTGAAACAAAAGTTCAAGATCTGAATTAAGCATAGTCACAGTTCCCGTATAAACAGAAACCACCAGTCATGCACTTGTTGTTACACCTCCCACAATGCCTCTTGTCGTATGATAAATTCACACACTTCCCATTACAACATGTCTCTGTATAGAATTTGCATTTGCTTTTACACGCGCCACAATTGTCAGGGTCGGATATTAAGTCGACACACTTGTTATTACAACAAGTGGATCCAGGACTTCCTTCGGCCAAACAAACATAGTCGTTCTTGTTACAGTGTGATGAAGCTCTTGGGTTTCGTGGCTTCACTTCTTCCTTGAGGAAACGACTTATGCGTTTGGCTTTCGGGATACTAGTTGATGATAATGTTTCATTTCTTTCGACCCCGCTTGACAAAGAGGAAGTTTTTGATGAAACACTGGCTCCTTCTCCCTGATGATCTCTTACTAATTGTTTCTCTCCCCCTAGATTGACAGTCACGATTGTCAAAGCTATTGTGATAGCCATGATTGTGGCGAAAGTAAAGAATGTGCTCCTGTTCATT
Organism: Papaver somniferum; assembly: GCF_003573695.1. Lineage (NCBI taxonomy): Eukaryota > Viridiplantae > Streptophyta > Magnoliopsida > Ranunculales > Papaveraceae > Papaver > Papaver somniferum. Next base: position 74,024,088 of record NC_039363.1, on the reverse strand, counting down.
GCCATGATAAAAGAATAGTAATAAGAGAAAGAAGGGGGGGAATTCGGAGTAGGACTAGAAAGGAGAAGAGTAGAAGAAGAGGGAGATTTAGATCGTACGTGATTATGAATTTACAAGTTTGTGAAGAGGAAGTTTTGGGGTGTTCCGAGTAGTAAAGACGTGGGCTAAAGTTCTATAAATAGTGACCGTAGGATGTGAGAACTGAGAAATGCAGTGTAAAGGGACTTCAGTTGACTTGGGAAAAAATAGTGGGAAAAGTTGGAACCCCATAAAATGTTTTTATTTTTTATTTTGACACATTCAGCTGGGGAGAAGGGCCCCTGACCCAACAAAGAAAAAAGAGAAAAAAGAGGAAAAACTACAGTCCAGACCGGCCTAGACTGCAACCCAAAAGTAATTACAGGCGAAAATACACCTTTTGACTGTTATTGTTAATGCCCAAATTTTGGTTTTAGGATTCTACAAGTCCTAGACACAACACACCCAATTTCCCCAAAAGAGAGACATAATGAGAGAGAAAAAGGATCCCCTTCTATTGTACTATATGCCTCTTTATATAGACTTTTCAAAAGCCCCTTCCTTTTATGATGTCATGTCATGTGTCCTAAACCTACTTATATCATTCTTTCTCTAATACAACCTCCTCTTTCCTATTAATTCCTTCCATGTCCTTTTCATCTGATGAATACTTTCTTAATGGACTTGGACTTTAGTCCCCATGTTTCATGTTGGTGTCGATGGTGGTTTTTAGCTTAGGGTTAAAATCGTAAAACCCTAGTCAGACAGTGACGTCAGAGAACTTGAGTAATAATGTTTCCGCCAAGCGCATTTGTTGAACCCTTTAATATGTCTGCGAGAAAATTACCAGGGTACCTTTTTTAATGCTAATTATAGTTTCGATAGGCCAAACCCTAATTTCCACACGACATGTGCCAATGGCATGCCGTGCCAGCCACATCTCCGCGCCAAGGCATGCCAACCATGCCAGCCACGTCTCCGTGCCAAGGCATGCCGACCATGCCAGCCGCACCACCGTGCCAATGGTAAACCATGCCAGCCACGTCTCCGCGCCAAGGGATGCCAACCATGCCAGCCGCACCACCATGCCAATGGAAAACATGCCAGCCACGTCTCCGTGCCAAGGCATGCCAACCATGCCAACTGCACCACCGTGCCAATGGCAAACCATGCCAGCCACGTCTCCGTGCCAAGGCATGCCAACCATGCCAGCCGCACCACATGTGCCAATGGCATGTCGTGCCAGCCACATTTCCGCGCCGATGCATGCCAACCATGCCAGCCGCACCACATGTTCCAATGGCATGCCGTTCCAGCCACATCTCCTCGCGGAGGCATGCCGACCATGCCAGCCGTCCCAACTTGCCATGCACAACGCAGGCTTCCAAAACGAAGGGTTGCAACAATCAACGACCACCCTTTCACCTGAGATGCAGATCTTAGCCGTCCAATGTCGCCAGCTAATGCGTGGTAACCTTTGGCCCAACGCCAAGCCTTAATTTTGGTCGCGCCCAAACTATGCCAAAACCCTAGTTTTTGGCCGCGCCTAAACTATGTCAAAACCCTAGCTTGGCCACGCCTAAATCATGCCGGCTTTTCCTTTACGGCTGCCAAATAAAGGGTTGCAACAATCGACGGCCACCCTTCCATCTGAGATGCAAATATTAGCCGTCCAAGGTCGCCAGCTAACGCGTTGTAACCTTTGGCCCAACGCCAAGTCCTAATTTTGGCCGCGCCCAAACTATGCCAAAACCCTAGTTTTGGCCGCGCCTAAACTATGCCAAAATCCTAGCTTGGCCATGCCTAAACCATGACGGCCTTTCCTTCACGGCTGCCAAAACGAAGGGTTGCAACAATCAACGACCACCCTTCCATCTGAGATGCAGATCTCAACCGTCCAAGATCGTCGCGCCAAGACATTTCAACCATGCAATACACGCCACATGTGCCAATGGCATGCCGTACAACCTTTATGCGCAAAGGCATGCCAACCACGCCACATGTGCCAATGGCATGCCATGCCAGCCGTATCTCCGCGCCAAGACATGCCAACCATGTCGCATGTGCGAATGGCATACCATGCAACCTTTCCGCGCCAAGGCATGCCAACCATGTCGCATGTGCCAATGGCATGACACGCCACATCTCCGCGCCCAAAGCATACCAACCATGCCAGCGCTCCACATGTGCCAATGGCATGCCAGTCACATCTCCGCGCCAAGGCATGCCAACCATGCGAGCCGCACCGCTGTGCCAAAACCATGCCAGCCTTTCTTCCACGCCGTTGGATGCCAAAGCGAAGGGTTGCGACAATAAACAACCACCCTTCCATCTGAGATATAGATCTTAGCCGTCCAAGGTCACTAGCTAATGCATGGCAACCTTTGGCCTAACGCCAATCCCTAATTTTGGCCGCGCCCAAACTATGTTCAACCCTAGTTTTTGGCCGCGCATAAACTATATCAAAATCCAAGATTGCCCACGCCTAACCATGTCAAATCCATGCCGACCATGCTTTCATGCCGCTGGCTACCAAACGAAGGGTTGCAATAATCAACGATTTCCCTTCCTCTTAAGATGAAAATCTCGACCGTCGAGGGTCACCACTGAGCCAGCAAGTCTCCCAAGCTCAACTTTCCAAACATCAGAAACATGCTACACGTTTTCTATGAAAACACTCGAGACATCAACACATGTCACAAACTGGGAGATGCTCATTTGGGTATTGGTTTGGCGGTTTACAGCTTGCGACGTACACTACGCCCGTTACAAGACAGTGTCATAAGAATGAGGTGGTTAGTAAATACAGGGAGTAATGGTGAAACGCTTTCCTTCATTATGGAATATCAATTCCAGGCGTTACCGGTTACCACCTCCTCCCATTTACTCATCCATTTCTATTTCTTACGAGACCAGAGTACGTTTCACTTGGACTTGTATAAATAGGTCTTACCTATTACCACCGAACAACAAGTTTGGAGAAGGAGCATACAACACTCAGAAATCACTTGTTAGCTTTCCCATCTGTTAGCTTTCACTTTATGATACAAGTCAAACAACTACTCTTCCAGAATCAACTACTCTGGCCTCAACACTCTCTTTGCTTCCCTTCCCGAAACCAACCCTTATCCTTCACTTTGTGACCGAAGCAAGTCTGGAACGGAAATTTCTTAGTTTAGACCGGATTTGTACAGATTTATCTCTCGAATCTAAAGTACTCCCATGTAGTACATTATTTAGGGTTAAGACTCGTTTCTCACCCACAACACACGAAATTACCGAAACCAGCAGAAATTGTTTTCACCCTCAAAAAATTGGCGACCACAATGGGAGATTAATCTCTCGGTTACAATATCGATTTCCAACTCCCAATCTCATACTTCAACCCAGACATCATGGTGGTAGAAGAAAACGATCCTCTCAGGTATTGGTGACTCAGTTACCAGACGACTCAGTTACCAGTCATAACACGACAAGAGGTGACTGGGGATTTTCATGGTGGTATAAGCAAGCGATCCTCTCAAGGATCGGGTACCAGTTACCAGGCGACTCAGTTACCAGTCATAACACGACAAGAGGTGTCTGGGGACTTCCAAGATGGTAGGATCAAATGATTCTCCTAGAGGTCGACTACTCGGTTATCAGGTGGATCAGGGACGACTGGGGACTTTCCAAAATCACGGCGGTACTTCCCACAAAACTCGGACTTACACTCGGAAGACTCATTTTTCGTCAAGAGATCCGAAAAAACCGAATAAGTCTTTCCTAGACAAAATACGTGGTTTACTACTTCAAGCTTTCACGGGAATGATAAAACCGATAGCCATGTTACGTTTCATCCCATGCTCTTTACCGACACGCAACAGTCACGGTACCATGGTTTTCCTGGGATGTTCGCGTCACTTGCAATCTTAATCAAGACAACATTATTCTAAAACAATTCATTCCAAAAGACTAATCCAAAACCCTCGTAGAATACAATTATCTATCAATTCAAATAAAACCATAAACCAGGCGCTTTGTTTGCCTTTCAAAAAAAAAGATGAGAGCCAACCCCTTTTATAGGCATAACACTTTTGGAATTTGAATAAAGAAAGGATTTCCTGTTTGAGCTGCGTATGAAAGAGACAACTGGGCCTGCAAGAACAAGCCTCACGGTGCCCAACATTCCGCTCCACGCCAAGACACCACCATGCCAAGCCAACAGTCTGCACCATGCTCAGCCAACAGTCCGTGCCATACCAAATCCAAGCCAGCGCCCATTCCAAGCCAAGCCAGCGCAAATATCTTGCATCCTTCCAGCGCCAGCAACTTGCATCCTTCCAGCGCTAACAACTTGCATCCTTCCAGCACTAACAGCTTGCATCTTTACAGCGCCAGCAGCTTGCATCCTTCCAACGCCAGCATCTTGCATCCTTTCCAGCGCTAATAACTTGCACCTTTCCAGCGCCATCTTCTCCGCTCCACAACCAGCCAAAGAAGCACCATCCTCACCCTTTGAAACAGCGCCATGGCTCGAACACTCCTTGATCAAAACCGCGCCATCTCTGCACGATACACCTGTGATCATCAGAACCAGAGCCGCTCCCGCCACCCCAACGTTTCTTCGAGTATGACAGCTCCAACCGTCACCAGATACGCTGCTATTCCACCATCAGGGCAAGATATTGGAAGAGCCCGAAGAAGCCAACCTCCTTTTACCACTATTGATTTGATGGAATTACAAAAGGTTCTCGTAAGACTCAGACAGACGTGTTTATAACTCGGAAAAAGATACCTATTTCCTTAAGACACTAACAGAGCGGCCACCATAAGAGTCACGTCAACCCAAGAGGGAGATGACAAGGAATACTTTTAACATCCGGCGCAGGCACTTCAGCAAGACGTGCGTTTATATATGAAGGGGATTGCGTTGCTCTTGAACGCCCAATAGAAGGGAATCAACAATCCAATTTCATCACACGTAAAGATCAGGAACGATTTTTCCAAAATCGAGGCAAAGGAAATCAGCAACCCTCCTGAATTCACAAAGACCATCTTCCCTTCAGGAGATGCATGATTTCTGGGGACTTCACTCACAAAATCGTTCAGTCTATGATGAAACAGTTATGTGAGATTCTATATTTCTCCAAGGTGTAGCGTCAAGACATATTTGCATCCCTCAACCGCACTGCATCAGGAAAGCAGTTGTTTCCAGCCAGGGAAGCCGTTCCCAAACCCCAATCTTTCCTGGAAAGCACGATCGATAGATGGAACTGGGGACTCATAACCACTGTTCACTTGAGGGATGTCTAGTTTGACAGAACGCTGAGTGACGCAGTCTCCGACTTCAACATTGTAACCGTCAAGGCTCTGAGAGTTTCAAGGCGCCGTTTCGACGTTCTCTCCAGGAGTGGCTCCGCTTCAACGTTCTCCAGCAGCGGCTCCGTTTCAAAGTTCGCTTCAGAAGCCGCTCCGCTTCAACGTTCGCTCCAGCATCCGCTTCGCTTCAGCGATATCTCCAAAAGCTGCTCCAGGATCCGAAACAACATTTGGCTCCTTAAGTTTCAACGTCCTCTCCAAGAGTCGAAGCCGCTTCAACACCACTCCTTCCTGCAAAGGGTCGTGCCACTACACTCCCCATGTCAAGGATCATGATCGCAGCCAGCCAATCTTCGTAGTCATGGCCACCTTTTGATCCACCCCGCCAAAACTCGCTACCATGGACAGTTTGCTGGCTTACGCATTCAGCCAATAATTTTACTTCCATGGATTCCCATACAATTCTAGCCAACCTACTTTGTTCCCACAATAATGTAGTCTCTTATGATTACATCTGCTACCAAGAACGGTTGCCGCTCATTTTTTGATACCATCCAGAGCTTCACCGCAGCAGCAATCACTACAAAGGTAACCCGTACTCCTCCATATTTTAGTTTCACGTGGAAGAAGTAACAAAATCACCAGTGCGAACGCACGATGGTGATGTCTTTATCATGGTCAACCCACTAACCATACAAGATGGAAACATGTAAACCATACTTGGGGACTGAGGATCTACACGGAATCCTTTCACTGTCAAAGCTCAGAAGACACAGTCAACCAAAAGGCCATAACCACAACAAAGTCACCTACTCTTCAAGGGTTTAGCGCAAGAATATCATCATCTTTCTGTCTAGAAGACGCTTTCAACACTTTACGAGGCCGTGGCGGATCCCAAGCCTGCTCAGAGGAAAACAACTTCAGAAACTAAAGAAAAATGCGACTGGGGACTGATCATCGCGGTCCATCCCGACGACCATCAAATACTCATGAGATAACTCCAGATACGCGGCTGAAACATTTTCTTGAAGAAACAGAGGGAGCCACGATAAACATCATAACTCTCTCATTCTGCCTCTTCGCTATCCAAAATATTTCGTCCATGTGCATCCCATCTCCACATCCAGAAGAGTACGATAAGCTTGTATCAAATCCCGTGGACATGGATTCAAGGAGGTGTGATGAAAGTAGGCTACACGTGGGGACTAAACAGCATGAGACGCTTTCAGTCCCCTCAACCTGGTTATTTTTTATTTCAAAATCATCACTGCTGAAGTTTTACGAGCCACGGGAATTTCTCAAAATGAAGCCGTACATGTGCATCGAAGACTCCAAAAGAACGTCATAAAGATACATTCACATATTCGGCCATGCCATCGGATCTAACAAAAATATAACTGGGGACTGCTCACCGCATCCCATTCCATACGATAGTCCAAGATTCAGAAGCTGGTTCGAAGGATGTCTCTTGGAACAAAGTCCTTGAAGACTTGATAGCAGTACATCGGAAACAAAATGTCTTCCAACTCATCTATTTCATCCTGTGTCTTTGGAAGATTTCTACCATACAATCATCCACAACATATCAATCATCGCCAAAAGGTACAGACACTAAACAACCTAAAATCAATGATAGACCGACAACGAAAAAACAATCTCCAAGATTAGCCCTGACATGATCGTTTCCGAGCATATATTTCATCCATCCATCCCAAGAATGAAGTGGAGTTTTGGTAAATTTTGGAATCCACTGGAGACACACTGCAGACGAAAGCACAGATCCAGACGAGCAACAGAAGAGGGTCGATACCTATTTTCATGCGGACGGAGTTTCTAGAGTTTGAACAGAATGAAGATTCCTTCTTGCTCCATGAGCGGGAATAGGTGACTGGGTGTGACTATGCCACCTCGGGCCTGCAACATTCCTCCTGAATTTTTCCGGAATTTTACTGTCGAGCTGTTTTCACCTCTGAACGAGCTCAAAACCTAAATATTCCCGCAAAAGGGAGATAGGAAATTATTTTCCGTTCAGAATGGAGGGGCGGACCGTCAAAATCCGAGTTCATGCGAGAATTCTACATCGATTCTGGTAAAGGGCGCTAATTAGGGTTTCGGCATGACAAACCCTAATTTAGACAAAGTTGCCATCATTCCACAGAACTGAAGTCGGTCATCATCCTTCCACGGAACTGGAGCCAGTCGTCATCCTTCTGAGGAACACAAGATAGCTCCACTCTAAGCCGCGCAACACAAGCGTCCCCATTCCAAGTCGACCAATGCTGACGGCTCCATTCCAAGACGACCAATGCTGACGGCTCCATTCCAAGCCGACCAATGCTAACGTATCCCTTCCAAACCAATGCCAACAGTCTGCATCCCGTCCAACAATTATCTCTACCACTCCGCGACCTAACCTGCAAGGCCACGGGAAGATTTACGCAAAGCCTCCAAATGCAAGGATCACGGATACTCCTTATTTCTCGAAAAAGGTTAGACGAATCTTCCTGACCATCTTTCATGACTTGTGTTTCGTTTCTGTCACCATTTCATGCTTACCTCGCAACAAAGCCCCTGTTCCGAGCTAAGCAGGAGACTTAATTTTGATGGTGGTTTTTAGCTTAGGGTTAAAATCGTAAAACCCTAGTCAGACAGTGACTTCATAGAACTTGAGTAATAATGTCTCCGCCAAGCGCATTTATAGAAACCTTTAATATGTCTGCAAGAAAATTACCAGGGTAACTTTTTTAATGCTAATTAGGGTTTCGATAGGCTAAATCCTAATTTCCACACGACATGTGCCAATGGCATGTCGTGCCAGCCACATCTCCGTGCCAAGGCATGCCAACCGCGCCACCGTGCCAATGGAAAACCATGCCAATCCGCTCCAAGGCATGCCAACCATCACAGTCGCACCACCGTGCAAATGGAAAACCATGCCAGCTACGTGTCCACGCCAAGGCATTCCGACCATGCCAGCCGCACCACCGTGCCAATGGAAAACCATGCCATCCACGTCTCCACGCCAAGGCATGCCAACCATGCCAGCTGCACCACCATGCCAATGGAAAACCATGTCAGCCACGTCTCCGCGCCAAGGCATGCCAACCATGCCAGCCGTACCACCGTGCCACTGGCAAACCATGCCCGCCATGTCCCTGCGCCAAGGAATGCCAACCATGCCAACCGCACCACCGTGCCAATGGAAAACCATGCCATCCACGTCCCCGCGCCAAGGCATGCCGACCACGCCATCCGCACCACTGTGCCAATGGAAAACCATGCCAGCCACGTCTCCATGCCAAGGCATGCCAATCATGCCAGACGCACCACATGTGCCAATAGCATGCCGTGCCAGCCACATCTCCGCACCAAGGAATGCCAACCATTCCAGCCGCACCACCGTGCCGATGACAAACCATGCCAGCCACATCTCCGTGCCAAGGCATGGAAACCATTCCATCCACACCACATGTTCCAATGGCATGTCGTGCCAGCCACATCTCCGCGCCAAGGCATTCCAACCATGCCAACTGAACCACCATGCCAATGGAAAACCGTGCCAGCCACGTCTCCGCGCCAAGGCATGCCAATCATGCCAGCCGTACCACATGTGTCAATGGCATGCAGTGACAGCCACATCTCCGCGCCGAGGCATGCCAACCATGCCTGCCACACCACATGTGCCAATGGCATGCCGTGCCAGCTGCATCTCTTCGCCGAGGCATGCCGACCATGCAAGCCGTCCCAACTTTCCATGCACAACGCAGTCTGCCAAAACGAAGGTTTGCAACAATCAACGGCCACCCTTCCACCTGAAATGCAGATCTCAACCGTCCAAGATCGCCGCGCCATGACATGTCAACCATGCTAGCCGCGCCACATGTGCCAATGGCATGCCGTACTACCTTTCCGCGCCAAGGCATGTCAACCACGCCACATGTGCCAATGGCATGCCGGGCCAGCCGCATCTCCACGCCAAGACATGCCAACCATGCCACATGTGCGAATGGCATACCATGCAACCTTTCCGCGCCAAGGCATGCCAACCATGTCGCATGTGCCAATGGCATGCCGCGCCACATCTCCGCGCCCAAAGCATACCAACCATGCTAGCGCTCATAATGTGCCAATGGCATGCCAGCCACATCTCCGCGCCAAGGCATGCCAACCATGCGAGCCGCACCGCTGTGCCAAAACCATGCCAGCCTTTCTTCCACGCCGTTGGCTGCCAAAGCGAAGGGTTGCGACAATCAACGACCACCATTCCATCTAAGATACACTTAGCCGTCCAAGGTCACCAGCTAATGCGTGGAAACCTTTGGCCCAACGCCAAGCCCTAATTTTGGCCACACCCAAACTATGCCAAAACCCTAGTTCTTGGACGCGCCTAAACTATGCCAAAATCCGAGCTTGGCCACGCCTAACCATGTCAAAGCCATGTCGTCCATGCTTTAATGCCGCTGGCTACCAAACGAAGGGTTACAATAATCAACGGTTGCCCTTTCTCTTAAGATGCAAATCTCGACCGTCGAGGGTCACCACCGAGCCGGCAAGTATCCCAAGATCAACTTGCCAAACATCAGCAACATCCTACACGTTTTCTACGAAAACACTCGATACATCAACATATGTCACAAACTGGGGGATGCTCATTAGGGTATTGGTTTGGCGGTTTACAGCGTGCGGCGTACACTACGCCCGTTACAAGACAATGTCATAAGAAAGATGCGGTTAGTAAATACATGGAGTAATTGTGAAACACTTTCCTTCATTATGGAACATCAATTCCAGGCGTTACTGATAGACACATTTTTTTGTCCGATTTGTCTCGATTATATATATTGTTAGGGCTCATTTTTGTACTTATTATGGTGTTTTATTTATTTGTAGGTATTTTTGGCCAATAAACATTTTTGGAAAAAATTGGCTCGAAAAGTTGTCGGAAAGCACCCGGAGGACATTTGCTATTCAGACTCTCACTTTGGATAAGGGGTAACCTAATTACTAAGAGGCATCCCATTTCCAGGCAGTTGCTAATCGCACCCCTACCCTGGATAAGGGGCAACCATCTTCAACATTTCAAAAACCAGGTTTTGGCGGGAAAATAGGTGCAGTGAAGAACAGATTTGGCAATCGTGATTTGGAGGAGTTTGAGGTCGATTAAACCTATGATTTTCATAGGATAGACTCCCTATTGGTCTAGGAATCTGATATGGGTGTTTAAATCGATTAGACTGGGATCAATTGACGGATTTTTATCACAACATAAAATATGAAAAGTCACGTGTGTGACCTGTTTTAGGGAATTTTAGAGAGATTAAAGTGCTGTAAACTTTCCCAAAGATTTGTATCTATCTAAGGAAGAGTTTAGAATAAAAATGAAAGCTCAGAAACGCGTAGAAATTCTAAAACAAGAAATTGCCGCAACTTGGTCGTGAAGAGAAGGAAAGAGATTTTGGAAGATTTGGGAGAGATTTAATCGGTATTTTTAATATAAATAGATGTCTTGGGTCATATAGAAGAGGTGTCTAGAGTTTGGGAACCTAAGGAGAGCCAGAGAATAAGAAATTAGAGCTTTACTAAACTCTATTTCTGCTGCTGCTGCTGAAGAGGAAGAACACGAAGAACATTGACACACGGGAAACATTCGCAGAACTGTGTCGTTATTTAACAGCTGAAGAACATTAAGCTGGGCAGAACAGTCGTATTTTAGGGTCTTAAAATCAGCGACAAAGCAACAATATTTACAACAGTTTTCTGTAACAGTTCCATTGTAACAGCTGTTTTGCAACACCAATACACTGTTGCAAACAGTCTGTGTTATTACTTTTCACTCTTTTAATCATCTTTTGAGCAACAAACACATATTTTGAGATCATGATTAATATGAGGAGCTAAACCCCATTGCTGAGGCGATAGAGGAAGCTATTTTTCCAAGAAAAAGTGGTATATTCTATTATATCTTTTTATTTGCAATAATTATATGATTATTTTCCTTGAACTATTATTGAATATGATTTTGATTTGAGTGATTGTGATTTATTTTGATGGAGTATGCTTAGTTTTAAGACTTTTAATGCTTCATACTTGGTATTTACAATTATTACTTTTGAAAATCTACTTGTTGCAATATTTTAGAATCAAATTAAACGAGAAAATTGCATAAATATAAGTATTGGTTTAATCACTTTGAACTTGGAAAATAGTGGAATCTTAGCCTCAGTGTTTCTTTTAATATTGATATCATCTTTGATTGAGTTTGCTAAAAATTTGAGTGAGTTTTTTTTATATTAATATTATAATTTAAGTCTAATTAATATCCTTCACAAGTCTGAGAATCGAACCACTTTTACCACTATCTACAAATCACATCAATTTTTGGTGAAGCATAATAAAAACGGTTACCACTGTATTAGGATTTATTATTTTTGTAATTTTTCTTTATTTTTTTTGGACTTTTGGACTTTGGGACATTTTTTTTTTATTACCCTACGGAAGGGTACTTTAAATATAAACTGTTTGCAGAGAAGGAGGACAATTACGATATTGTCTCTGCACTTTGAGTTCGTACACTAGACATCGGAGTCAGTAGCCCGAGTCGACTACAACCGATTCATCCCCGTCTGGAACGGGAGGTAACATTCTAAACACTCGCGTATCCCCTATCAGCGAGTTACTGGACTCCTTCGTATGCATATATGTTGAGGACTGAATACAGACATTTATTTTTCTAGTAAAGGGAAAGGCCTGGCCATACAAGATAAGGGTTCGGATTTCATCACCGTTCTCTTCTTGCCCTCTTTAGGAACACGTAACCTACGCGAACCTAAGCCTAAAATTTTGACTAGAACGACACCGATAGGGTAACGAGCTTAACAGGAAAGTCATTCGAAAAATATTGGTTACTCTTTTAAGCATACTTCGAAGTTCTTGACGGTTTCTGTAAGTTGAATGCGTGACTGCGCCGCCTTGTAATACCGGTGAGGCCTTGGGTATCAAAGCTCCACCGAGCTTCCCTCGCCTCTATTCAACTTACGTTAACTCGGATTGATTCCAGAGGGGTTTGCTTAAATTGTAACGAATTCCCGTTCGAAGGATTAAAAGCTGGTTTAGAAATAATATAAGTGGAGCCATCATGCTTTTTGTTTGCTAGAAATCAATAGGTTTGATTTGGTTGAGTCGGCCTTGATCTGTGTTTGCTTACCTTTGCAATTTAAAGAGAAAGCTAGTAGTTCGAAGCGTCTCGATTACCTTAATCTATAAAGTCCGACTTTTGAAGAGTCTGTTTTTGAAAGTCCTTTGACTGAGGAGAGAATCCATGTTGCTCCAATAGCGCCAGAAATGGCAACTTTGAAAGCTTTGTTGAATCCAACTAGGACTACTCGTCCTTCGCGTATTAAGTTAGCTGAAACGGAGGCACCCTATGAACTGAAACCTGGGACCTTACAAATGCTCCCAATCTTTTTATAGAAAGAAAATGAAAACCCTTATTACCATGTTAGGGATTTTGAGGAAATTTTTAGTACTCTAAGAATTAGAGGCTTAGATGATGATGCTTTGAAACTTAGGTTATTACCATTTTCCCTGAAAGATAAGGCCAAGTCGTGGCTGTATAGTTTGGACTCCAAGTCAATTGAGACATATAAACAACTTACATCTGCGTTTTTCAATAAGTTTTTCCCTAGGCACAAAACATCGTCTATTAGGACGCAAATATGCACATTTTCACAACAAGAGGGAGAATCTTTATATAGGTATTTGGAAAGGTTCAATGATTTATTATCCCAGTGTCCTCATCATGGTTTAGAAAAGGTTAGGCTAGTTCAAATCCTTTATGAGGGTTTAGATTACTCCACAATGACCATGGTTGATTCTCTATGCACTGGTGGATTTGAAAACCAAACTGTTGATGCGGCGATGGAATTTTTTAATGAAATCGTCGAAAAAACCCAGCAATGGGAATATAGTAGGGCACCCCAGAAAACAATTCTTTTAAGTAGAGGAAACGTTAATAAGGTAGAAGGAGGCTATGAATCAGATGCCAAAATATTGAAGTGGGCCAGACTAGTGGTAGAGTGGAGCCTTTTTGGGAAGGCCAGAATATTGAAGAGCAGGCCAATGCTCTTTATAATAACACTAGATTTGATAACCGTCAAAAGATTGACCCATATTCAGAAACCTATAATCCTGGTTGGAGAAACCATCCGAACCTTTCATGGTCCAAGGGACAAAGTCAAGGTCAGTTTAGTAATTCTAATGCTCCCCCAGGTTTTGGCTATACTAAGAATCCTTCAGGACTAGCTCAGTTTCAGAATTAGTCAGATAAGAAAATCCTAAGTTTAGAGGAATCTCTCGCCTTGTTAACTCAGCAAACTGCAAAATTTCAGTTATCCGTAGAACAGAGTCTACAAGCTAGTAACATGATAGGACAAGAAAATAGTCAGGCTATTTCCGATTAAAAAACCCAGGTTGGTCTGATAAGTGATTCTTTGAGAGAAAAAAGGTAAGTTTCCTAGTCAAACACAACCCAATCCTAGAGGAGTTCATGAATTAGGTGAAAAACCATCGAATCAATTAAATGTTGTTAGAACCCTTAGAAGTGGTAGAGTTGTAGACAATAAGGTAACCATGCCCGATAGTGAACATACTGTAGTTCACCCCTCAGGATCTCACCTCTCAGGACCAGTAGCTGAAGAGACTGATAAAGTTTCTGATGATGTGAATTCGGTTCCTGAAAGGTCTGATTTTAGGCCTAGAGCCCAATTTCCTCAGCTATTAGTACCAACAAAGAAGGAATCGAACTTTAATGACATAATGGAGGTTTTTAAGAAAGTTACCATAAACCTTCCCTTATTAGATGCAATTAGGGAAATTCCTGCTTATGCCGAGTTCCTTAAGGATATGTGTACGCGAAAGCGAAAACTTAGCGTCCATAAGAAAGCCTTTTTAGCTAGTCACGTAAGTTCAATCATTCAGAACACCACAACTCCAAAGTACAAAGACCCAGGTTCTCCTACCATTGCTTGCACAATAGGTAACTTCCAGGTAGAAAAAGCTTTACTTGAATTAGGAGCCAGTATGAACTTACTGCTATTCCGTGTATACTTACAGCTAGGACTTGGTGAAATGAAACCTACTCATATGACACTGCAGTTAGCTGATAGGTCTGTTAAAATCCCTCGAGGTGTTATCGAGGATGTTCTTATTGAGGTCGACAAGTTTATTTATCCAGTGGATTTCGTGGTCCTAGATACCCAACCTGTCCCTGACCCAGAGAGCCAGTTACCTGAGATTTTAGGTCGCCCATTTTTAGCTACGTCTAATGTGATCATTAACTGTCGAAATGGTGTGATGAGTTTATCTTTTGGTAATATGACTATGGATATGAACATTTTTAATGTCATTAAGCAACCTCATGAGCTAGATGACACATGTGTTGAGGAGGTGAACATGATAGAAGCCTTAGTTCAGGAGTCATTACCAAACATCTTGTCTGAAGACCCATTAGAAAGTTGTCTATCCCATTTTGGTTTAGATTTTAACGATGATAGCACTATTGAACAGGTGAATGCTCAATTAGATTCTACCCCTGTGTTAGACACTGATAGATGGAAAGCTAGGTCCGAACCGTTACCAGTTTCTGAGACTACCCTAATTCTTTCTTTAGAAGAGCCCCCAAAGTTGAACCTTTAACCACTACCCGATACTCTAAAGTATGTGTTTTTAGGACCATCTGAGACTTTACCTGTGATTGTAGCTTCCAATTTGGATAGTGATCAGGAAAGTAGGCTAGTAAATGTACTTCAAGACAATAAGGAAGCTTTAGGGTGGACTATAGCAGACATTAAGGGTATAAGTCCTACTGTGTGTATGCATCAGATTCATTTAGAGGAAGACTCCAAACCTTCTAGGGAGATGCAACGTCGACTGAACCCTAACATGAAAGAGGTAGTTCGAAAATAGGTGCTTAAGTTGTTAGATGCGGGTATTATTTACCCAAAAGACCAAGAGAAAACCACTTTTACCTGTCCCTTTGGTACTCCGGTTATAATCAGATCGTTATTGCCCCAGAAGACCAAGAGAAAACCACTTTTACCTGTCCCTTTGGTACCTTTGCGTATAGACGCATGCCTTTCGGGCTATGTAATTCCCCTGCAACTTTTCAGCGTTGTACGATGAGTATATTTTCTGATATGGTAGAACGGTTCTTAGAGGTCTTTATGGATGATTTTTTAGTGTTTGGTTTATCTTTCGACGAGTGATTGCATCATTTGACATTAGTGTTGACTATGTGTAAGGAAAAAAATTTAGTGCTTAATTGGGAAAAATGTCATTTCATGGTTAAATCAGGAATTGTGTTAGGGCACATCGTCTCTTCAAAGGGTATAGAGGTAGACAAAGCCAAAGTTGACCTTATTAAGACTTTACAGGTCCCAAAAACCGTAAAAGATATTAGGTCATTCCTAGGGCATGCAGGTTTTTACCGTCGATTCATTAAGGATTTTAGCTTGATTTTTAGACCTCTTTGCAATTTGATTTCCAAAGATGTTAAGTTTGTCTTTGATGATCCTTGTTTAAAGGCTTTTGAGATGCTTAAAACTTTACTCACTACTGCCCCGATAGTCCAGGTACCTAACTGGAACCTACCCTTTGAGATTATGTGTGATTCTTCAGATTATGCTATAGGCGTCATTTTAGGACAACGAGAAAACAAATTACTTCATGTGATTTATTATGCTAGCAAAACTCTGAATGATGCCCAAATGAACTACACAACTACCGAGAAGGAACTTTTAGCCATCGTGTTTGCCTTGGATAAGTTTAGGTCCTACCTATTAGGTTCTAAGATCATAATCTATACAGATCATGCTGCTTTGAAATACCTTTTATCTAAGAAGGATACAAAACCTAGATTGATTAGATGGATCCTATTGTTACAGGAATTTTCCCTAGACATTAGAGACAAAAAGGGTGCAGAAAATGTAGTAGCAGACCACTTGTCTAGGCTAGTTGTTAGTTCCCCTAGTAATTCCTTTCCTATAAGGGATAGCTTTCCTGATGAACAAGTTTTATCTGTTTCCCAATCACCTTGGTATGCAAATATAGTGAATTATCTTGTTACTGATCGAACCCCTCAACATTGGGGTAAGCAAGATCGTTCTAAGTTTTTAGCCGAGGTTAAGCATTTCTTTTGGGACGATCCTTATCTGTTTAAGTATTGTCCGGACCAGATTATTAGGAGATGTGTATATGAGAGTGACCAGTCTAGTATTATCTTCTTTTGTCATGAACATGCATGTGAGGGTCATTTTAGTGCTAAGAAGACTGCTGCTAAGATTTTGCAGTGTGGATTTTACTGGCCTTCGTTGTTTAAAGATTCCCATAGTCATTGTGTTTCTTGTGAGCGTTGCCAGAAGTTAGTAACCATTTCCCATAGAAATATGATGCCTTTGAACCCTATTTTAGTGATTGAGCTCTTTGATGTGTGGGGCATTGATTTTATGGGTCCATTTCCTATTTCGTTTGGATATATTTACATACTTGTCGCTGTAGACTATGTGTCTAAGTGGATTGAGGCGGTTCCGTGTAAAACGAATGACCACAGGGTCGTAGTCCAGTTTTTGAAAGAGAATATACTTACACGTTTTGGTACGCCGCGAGCTATAATTAGTGATGGATGTTACACTTTTGTAATAGACCATTTTCTCTTTTAACGAAACAATACGGTATTACCCATAAAGTAGCAACCCCATATCACCCTCAGACTAGTGGTCAGGTAGAGGTTTCCAATAGGGAAATTAAACGTATTCTAGAGAAAACAGTTAATCCAAATAGGAAAGACTGGTCTTCGAGGCTTATTGATGCCTTATGGGCTTACCGTACTGCGTTTAAGACACCCATTGGAATGTCACCTTATTGTTTAGTGTTTGGAAAGGCATGTCACCTGCCTGTTGAGTTAGAGCATCGAGCCTATTGGGATATTAAAAACTTAAACTTTTCACTTGACAGGCAGGAGCTCAAAGAAAGCTCCTCTCAATGAGTTGGACGAGATTCGCAGAGATGCATATGATAGTGCTAAGGAGTATAAGAACAAATGAAACTTGTGCATGATAGGTATATTTACGAAAGTCATTTTCTCCAGGTCAAAAAGTTCTTCTGTATGGCACTCGTTTGCATCTATTCCCCGGGAAGTTGCGCTCTCGGTGGAACCGGTCCTTTTGTGGTCCGTACTGTTTTTCCTATGGCGCTGTTGAGATTGAGACACCAGATGGTAGTAGTTCTTCGAAGGTTAACGGTCAGCGATATCCCTTTTTAGAGCCTTTTCCTACAGGTGATGTTGAGGAGGTCCCTCTGGAGGACCCTGTTTACCTTGATTGACCATCGAGGCGATTTTGTATGTTGTATAATATTTTTGTAGGTTTTTGGTACACTTCACCCAGGTACTATCTTTCCGACTTCTCTCTTTACTATTTCCTGATGTTACTTATTTTAGGTACTGTTCTTTGATTAGAAACTTGAGGACAATGTTTACTAAGTTTGGGGGTGGGATAAACTTTTGTTACCTTTTCGTTGCAATAAATAAACTCCAGCCTAGAAATTTATCCCTATTAAGGATGGCACTAACCAATCTAAGTGGATGGAAATAATTTTGGTTGTAGGAGTTGAGGAACCAATCTGACTAGATGGCAACAACTAAAGTGTCTATTCATAAAATCACGAAGCTCAGGTGTTAGAAACAACATGATAGTTTCACCATATCTCGTTGAGTCCTTTTCACTTCTGTTTTTATTTGTTTTGTTTTAAACTATGTTTCTCTAAGTGATTAGGTGGGGCTCACGATTCAAGTTGTTACCAAAGCTAGGGTGAATTAGAGTGATTGAGATACAAAAAAAAAAGTAAAAAAAAAAAAGAAAAAAAGAAAAAAAAAAAAAGACCAGACCATCACCAACTGGAATAAATTCAATAAAGTCGACACTGGAACCCTTGTATATGCCAGTTGTGTTGACCTAGAGTTAGGATTGTCGACCACTGGTACCTTTGTATATGCCAGTGTGTTGATATTAGTCAGACCGGTATCTTAGTATATTAGGATGGGTTCATTTTGGCGGAGGCCTTCAGACAAATATGAGAAACACCGTTCACCTAGTAAACATCAAAACCATCTATGTTTTTCTATATCCATCTTCTTGATCTATCCATGTGATTAGTTTTGACTCCGGATATTGATGTCCATAGTGCAACTATCTGAGTAGAGCTCTGTTACTTATATATGAATTTTAGTATGCTTGAGTGCAAACTCGTGTAGAACAATTGGAATTTCGCATCAGGGTACTTCCTCCTGTAGTCAATAAGTATGTCAACCAAGGAGATTCTTTAGTTCCTTCCAAGGTTCTGTGTAGATAGCTAGGGTCTGGAGTATAAAGGTTTTGTAGGTATACCTCTGGTAAGCCCTCCGGAGACAACACTCCGCCACTAGAGACACCTAGGGGTTTAAAGGCTTATTGCATACGCTAAATGCAATCGACGATGCCTGCGAAAGTGAGTTAGGATTTTATTTCTATTTGATTTTTGCTCGAGGACTAGCAAATAATAGGTTTGGGGGTATTTGGTAGATACATTTTTGTGTCCGATTTGTCTCGATTCTATATATTGTTAGGGCTCATTTTTGTACTTATTATGGTGTTTTATTTATTTGTAGGTATTTTTGGCCAATAAACATATTTGGAAAAAATTGGCTCGAAAAGTTGTCGGAAAGCACCCGGAGGACATTTGCTATTCGGACTCTCACTTTGGATAAGGGGTAACCTAATTACTAAGGGGCATCCCATTTCCAGGCATTTTCCAATCGCACCCCTACCCTGGATAAGGGGCAACCATCTTCAACATTTCAAAAACCAGGTTTTGGCGGGAAAATAGGTGCAGTGAAGAACAGATTTGGCAATCGTGATTTGGAGGAGTTTGAGGTCGATTAAACCTATGATTTTCATAGGATAGACTCCCTATTGGTCTAGGAATCTGATATGGGTGTTTAAATCGATTAGACTGGGCTCAATTGACGTATTTTTATCACAACATAAAATATGAAAAGTCACGTGTGTGACCTGTTTTAGGGAATTTTAGAGAGATTAAAGTGTTGTAAACTTTCCCAAAGATTTGTATCTATCTAAGGAAGAGTTTAGAATAAAAAGGAAAGCTCAGAAACGCGTAGAAATTCTAAAACAAGAAATTGCCGCAACTTGGTCGTGAAGAGAAGGAAAGAGATTTTGGAAGATTTGGGAGAGATTTAATCGGTATATAAATAGATGTCTTGGGTCATATAGAAGAGGTGTCGAGAGTTTAGGAACCTAAGGAGAGCCAGAGAATAAGAAATCAGAGCTTTACTAAACTCTGTTTCTGCTGCTGCTGAAGAGGAAGAACACGAAGAACGTTGACGCACGGGAAACAGTCGCAGAACTGTGTCGTTATTAAACAGCTTAAGAACATTAAGCTGTGCAGGACAGTCGTATTTTAGGGTCTTAAAATCAGCGACAAAGCAACAGTATTTACAACAGTTTTCTGTAACAGTTCCATTTTAACAGCTGTTTTGCAACACCAATACACTGTTGCAAACAGTCTGTGTTATTACTTTTCACTCTTTTAATCATCTTTTGAGCAACAAACACATATTTTGAGATCATGATTAATATGAGGAGCTAAACCCCATTGCTGAGGCGATAGAGGAAGCTATTTTTCCAACAAAAAGTGGTATATTCTATTTTATCTTTTCATTTGCAATAATTATATGATTATTTGCCTTGAACTATTATTGAATATGATTTTGATTTGAGTGATTGTGATTGTGATTTATTTTGATGGAGTATGCTTAGTTTTAAGACTTTTGATGCTTCATACTTGGTATTTACAATTATTACTTTTGAAAATCTACTTGTTGCAATATTTTAGAAACAAATTAAACGAGAAAATTTCATAAATATAAGTATTGGTTTAATCACTTTGAACTTGGAAAATAGTGGAATCTTAGCCTCAGTGTTTCTTTTAATATTGATATCATCTTTGATTGAGTTTGCTAAAAATTTGAGTGAGTTTTTTTTATATTAATATTAGAATTTAAGTCTAATTAATATCCTTCACAAGTCTGAGAATCGAACCACTTTTACCATTATCTACAAATCACATCAATTTTTGGTGAAGCATAATAAAAACGGTTACCACTGTATTAGGATTTATTATTTTTTTAATTTTTCTTTATTTTTTTTGGACTTTTGGACTTTGGGACATTATTTTTTTTTATCACCCTACAGAAGGGTACTTTAAATATAAACTGTTTGCAGAGAAGGAGGAAAATTACGATATTGTCTCTGCACCTTGGGTTCGTACACTAGACATCGGAGTCAGTATCTCGAGTCGACTACAACCGATTCATCCCCGTCTGGAACGGGAAGTAAGATTTTAAACACTCGCGAATCCCCTGTCAGCGAGTTACTGGACTCCTTCGTATGCATATATGTTGAGGACTGAATACGGACATTTATTTTTCTAGTAAAGGGCAAGGCCTGGCCATACAAGATAAGGGTTCGGATTTCATCACCGTTATCTTCTTGCCCGCTTTAGGAACACGTAACCTACGCGAACCTAAGCCTAAAATTTTGACTAGAATGACACCGATAGGGTAACGAGCTTAACAGGAAAGTCATACGAAAAATATTGGTTACTCTTTTAAGCATACTTCGAAGTTCTTGACGGTTTCTGTAAGTTGAATGCGTGACTTCGCTGCCTTGTAATACCGGTGAGGCCTTGGGTATCAAAGCTCCACCGAGCTTTCCTCGCCTCTATTCAACTTACGTTAACTCGGATTGATTCCAGAGGGGTTTGCTTAAATTGTAACGAATTCCCGTTCGAAGGATTAAAAGCTGGTCTAGAAACAATCTAAGTGGAGCCATCATGCTTTTTGTTTGTTAGAAATCAATAGGTTTGATTTGGTTGAGTCGGCCTTGATCTGTGTTTGCTTACCCTTACAATTTAGAAAATTCTATTGTATGCCTGAACGTAAAAGAGATGCACTAGGTAGATTTGTTAAAGAGAAAGCTAGTAGTTCGAAGCGTCTCGATTACCTTAATCTAGAAAGTCCGACTTTTGAAGAGTCTGTTTTTGAACGTCCTTTGACTGAGGAGAGAATCCATGTTGCTCCGATAGCGCCAGAAATGGCAACTTAGAAAGCTTTGTTGAATCCAACTAGGACTACTCGTCCTTCGCGTATTAAGTTAGCGGAAACGGAGCCACCCTATGAACTGAAACCTGGGACCTTACAGATGCTCCCAATCTTTTTAGGGAAAGAAAATGAAAACCCTTATTACCATGTTAGGGATTTTGAGGAAATTTGTAGTACTCTAAGAATTAAAGGCTTAGATGATGATGCTTTGAAACTTAGGTTATTCCCATTTTCCCTGAAAGATAAGGCCAAGTCGTGGCTGTATAGTTTGGACTCCGAATCAATTGAGACATATGAACAACTTACATATGCCTTTTTCAATAAGTTTTTCCCTAGGCACAAAACATCGTCTATTAGGACGCAAATATGCACATTTTCACAACAAGAGGGAGAATCTTTATATAGGTATTTGGAAAGGTTCAATGATTTATTATCCCAGTGTCCTCATCATGGTTTAGAAAAGGTTAGGCTAGTTCAGATCCTTTATGAGGGTTTAGATTACTCCACAATGACCATGGTTGATTCTCTATGCACTGGTGGATTTGAAAACCAAACTGTTGATGCGACGATGGAATTTTTTAATGAAATCGCCGAAAAAACCCAGCAATGGGAAAATAGTAGGGCACCCCAGAAAAAAATTCTTTTAAGTAGAGGAAACGTTAATAGGGTAGAAGGAGGCTATGAATCAGATGCCAAAATTGCTTCTATAGAAAAAAGGTTAGAAGCCTTAGAAGTGTGCCAGACTAGTGGTAGAGTGGAGCCTTTTTGGGAAGGCCAGAATATTGAAGAGCAGCCAATGCTCTTTATAATAACACTAGATTTGATAACCGTCAAAAGATTGACCCATATTCAGAAACCTATAATCCTGGTTGGAGAAACCATCCGAACCTTTCGTGGTCTAAGGGCCAAAGTCAAGGTCAGTTTAGTAATTCTAATGCTCCCCCAGGTTTTGGCTATACTAAGAATCCTTCAGGACTAGCTCAGTTTCAGAATCAGTCAGATAAGAAAATCCTAAGTTTAGAGGAATCTCTCGCCTTGTTAACTCAGCAAACTGCAAAATTCAGTTATCCGTAGAACAGAGTCTACAAGCTAGTAACAGGATAGGACAAGAAAATAGTCAGGCTATTTCCGAGTTAAAAACCCAGGTTGGTCTGATAAGTGATTCTTTGAGAGAAAAAGGTAAGTTTCCTAGTCAAACACAACCCAACCCTAGAGGAGTTCATGAATTAGGTGCAAAACCATCGAATCAATTGAATGTTGTTAGAACCCTTAGAAGTGGTAGAGTTGTAGACAATAAGGTAACCATGCCCGATAGTGAACATACTGTAGTTCACCCCTCAGGATCTCACCTCTCAGGACCAGTAGCTGAAGAGACTGATAAAGTTTCTGATGATGTGAATTCGGTTCCTGAAAGGTCTGATTTTAGGCCTAGAGCCCCATTTCCTCAGCTATTAGTACCAACAAAGAAGGAATCGAACTTTAATGACATAGTGGAGGTTTTTAAGCAAGTTACCATAAACCTTCCCTTATTAGATGCAATTAGGCAAATTCCTGCTTATGCCAAGTTCCTTAAGGATATGTGTACGCGAAAGCGAAAACTTAGCGTCCATAAGAAAGCCTTTTTAGCTAGTCACGTAAGTTCAATCATTCAGAACACCACAACTCCAAAGTACAAAGACCCAGGTTCTCCTACCATTGCTTGCACAATAGGTAACTTCCGGGTAGAAAAAGCTTTACTTGACTTAGGAGCCAGTGTGAACTTACTGCCATTCCATGTATACTTACAGCTAGGACTTGGTGAAATGAAACCTACTCAGATGACACTGCAGTTAGCTGATAGGTCTGTTAAAATCCCTCGAGGTGTTATCGAGGATGTTCTTATTGAGGTCGACAAGTTTATTTATCCAGTGGATTTCGTGGTCCTAGATACCCAACCTGTCCCTGACCCAGAGAACCAGATACCTGTGATTTTAGGTCGCCCATTTTTAGCTACGTCTAATGCGATCATTAACTGTCGAAATGGTGTGATGAGTTTATCTTTTGGTAATATGACTATGGAGATGAACATTTTTAATGTCAGTAAGCAACCTCATGAGCTAGATGACACATGTGTTGAGGAGGTGAACATGATAGAAGCCTTAGTTCAGGAGTCATTACCAAACATCTTGTCTGAAGACCCATTAGAAAGTTGTCTATCCCATTTTGGTTTAGATTTTGACGACGATAGCACTATTGAACAGGTGAATGCTCTATTAGATTCTACCCCTGTGTTAGACACTGATAGATGGAAAGCTAGGTTCGAACCGTTACCAGTTTCTGAGACTACCCTAATTCCTTCTTTAGAAGAGCCCCCAAAGTTGGACCTTAAACCACTACCCGATACTCTAAAGTATGTGTTTTTAGGCCCATCTGAGACTTTACCTGTGATTGTAGCTTCCAATTTGGATAGTGATCAGGAAAGTAGGCTAGTAAATGTACTTCAAGACAATAAGGAAGCTTTAGGGTGGACTATAGCAGACATTAAGGGTATAAGTCCTACTGTGTGTATGCATCAGATTCATTTAGAGGAAGACTCCAAACCTTCTAGGGAGATGCAACGTCGACTGAACCCTAACATGAAAGAGGTAGTTCGAAAAGAGGTGCTTAAGTTGTTAGATGCGGGTATTATTTACCCAATTTCAGACAGTAAGTGGGTCAGCCCTGTTCAGGTTGTCCCCAAGAAATCAGGTATCACTGTAGTCCAGAATGATAATAATGAATTAATCCCAACCCGAGTGACCACGGGATGGCGTGTGTGTATTGACTATAGGAAATTGAACAAGGTCACAAGGAAGGATCACTTTCCCCTTCCTTTTATCGACCAAATGCTAGAGCGATTAGCTGGACATAGTCACTATTGCTTCTTAGATGGCTACTCCGGTTATAATCAGATCGTTATTGCCCCAGAAGACCAAGAGAAAACCACTTTTACCTGTCCCTTTGGTACCTTTGCGTATAGACGCATGCCTTTCGGGCTATGTAATGCCCCTGCAACTTTTCAGCGTTGTATGATGAGCATATTTTCTGATATGGTAGAACGGTTCTTAGAGGTCTTTATGGATGATTTTTCAGTGTTTGGTTCATCTTTCGATGAGTGCTTGCATCATTTGACATTAGTGTTGACTAGGTGTAAGGAAAAAAATTTAGTGCTTAATTGGGAAAAATGCCATTTCATGGTTAAATCAGGAATTGTGTTAGGGCACATCGTCTCTTCAAAGGGTATAGAGGTAGACAAAGCCAAAGTTGACCTTATTAAGACTTTACAGGTCCCAAAAACCGTAAAATATATTAGGTCATTCCTAGGGCATGCAGGTTTTTACCGTCGATTCATTAAGGATTTTATCTTGATTTCTAGACCTTTTTGCAATTTGCTTTCCAAATATGTTAAGTTTGTCTTTGATGATGCTTGTTTAGAGGCTTTTAAGAAGCTTAAAACTTTACTCACTACTGCTCCGATAGTCCAGGCACCTAACTGGAACCTACCCTTTGAGATTCTTCAGATTATGCTATAGGCGTCGTTTTAGGACAACGAGAAAACAAATTACTTCATGTGATTTATTATGCTAGCAAAACTTTGAATGATGCACAAATGAACTACACAACTACCGAGAAGGAACTTTTAGCCATCGTGTTTGCCTTGGATAAGTTTAGGTCCTACCTATTAGGTTCTAAGATCATAATCTATACAGATCATGATGCTTTGAAATACCTTTTATCTAAGAAGGATACTAAACCTATATTGATTAGATGGATCCTATTGTTACAGGAATTTTCCCCAGACATTAGAGACAAAAAGGGTGCAGAAAATGTAGTAGCAGACCACTTGTCTAGGCTAGTTGTTAATTCCCCTAGTGATTCCCTTCCTATAAGGGATATCTTTCCTGATGAACAATTTTTCTCTGTTTCCCAATCACCTTGGTATGCAAATATAGTGAATTATCTTGTTACTGGTCAAACCCCTCAACATTGGGGTAAGCAAGATCGTTCTAAGTTTTTAGCCGAGGTTAAGCATTTCTTTTGGGACGATCCTTATCTGTTTAAGTATTGTCCGGACCAGATTATTAGGAGATGTGTATCTGAGAGTGACCAGTCTAGTATTATCTCCTTTTGTCATGAACATGCATGTGGGGGTCATTTTAGTGCTAAGAAGACTGCTGCTAAGATTTTGCAGTGTGGATTTTACTGGCCTTCGTTGTTTAAAGATTCCCATAGTCATTGTGTTCTTGTGAGCGTTGCCAGAAGTTAGGAACCATTTCCCGTAGAAATATGATGCCTTTGAACCCTATTTTAGTGATTGAGGTCTTTGATGTGTGGGGCATTGATTTTATGGGTCCATTTCCTATTTCGTTTGGTTATCTTTACATACTTGTCGCTTGTAGACTATGTGTCTAAGTGGGTTGAGGCGGTTCCGTGTAAAACGAATGACCACAGGGTCGTAGTCCAGTTTTTGAAAGAGAATATACTTACACGTTTTGGTACGCCGCGAGCTATAATTAGTGATGGAGGTTCACACTTTTGTAATAGACCGTTTGCTCTTTTAATGAAACAATACGGTATTACCCATAAAGTAGCAACCCCATATCACCCTCAGACTAGTGGTCAGGTAGAGGTTTCCAATAGGGAATTAAACGTATTCTAGAGAAAACAGTTAATCCAAATAGGAAAGACTGGTCGTCGAGGCTTACTGATGCCTTATGGGCTTACCGTACTGCGTTTAAGACACCATTGGAATGTCACCTTATCGTTTAGTGTTTGGCAAAGGTGTCACCTGCCTGTTGAGTTAGAGCATCGAGCCTATTGGGCTATTAAGAACTTAAACTTTTCACTTGACAAGGCAGGAGCTCAAAGAAAGCTCCAGCTCAATGAGTTGGACGAGATTCGTAGAGATGCATACGATAGTGCTAAGGAGTATAAAAACAAAATGAAACTTGTGCATGATAGGAATATTTTACGAAAGTCATTTTCTCCAGGTCAAAAAGTTCTTCTGTATGACACTCGTTTGCATCTATTCCCCGGGAAGTTGCGCTCTCGGTGGACCGGTCCTTTTGTGGTCCGTACTGTTTTTCCTCATGGCGTTGTTGAGATTGAGACACCAGATGGTAGTAGTTCTTCGAAGGTTAACGGTCAGCGATTGAAGCCCTTTTTAGAGCCTTTTCCTACAGGTGATGTTGAGGAGGTCCCTCTGGAGGACCCTGTTTACCTTGATTGACCATCGAGGCGATTTTGTATGTTGTATAATATTTTTGTAGGTTTTTGGTTACACTTCACCCAGGTACTATCTTTCCGACTTCTCTCTTACTATTTCCTCATGTTACTTATATTTTTGGTACTGTTCTTTGATTAGAAACAGGACAATGTTAGAAAGTGGGGGTGGGTAGAACTTTTTGTTACCTTTTCGTTGCAAAAATAAACTCCAGAGCCTAGAAATTTATCCTATTAAGGATGCACTAACCAATCTAAGTGGATGGAAGCATTTTGGTTGTAGGAGTTGAGGAACCAATCTGACTAGATGGCAACATCTAAAGAGTCTATTCATAAAAGCACAGAGCTCAGGTGTTAGAAAAACATGATAGTTTCACCATATCTCGTTGAGTCCTTTTCACTTCTGTTTTTTTTTTTGTTTTTAAACTATGTTTCTCTAAGTGATTAGGTGGGGCTCACGATTCAAGTTGTTACCAATGCTAGGGTGAATTAGAGTGATTGAGATACAAAAAAAAAAAAAAAAAAAAAAAGTAAAAAAAAAAGAGTTGAAAAAAAGAAAAAAAAGAGAAAAAGAAAAAAAGACCAGACCATCAGACCAACTGGAATAAATTCAATAAAGTCGACCACTGGAACCCTTGTACATGCCAGTTGTGTTGACCTAGAGTTAGGATTATCTACCACTGGTACCTTTGTATATGCCAGTGTGTTGATATTAGTCAGACCGGTATCTCAGTCCATTAGGATAGGTTCATTTTGGCGGAGGCCTTCAGACAGATATGAGAAACACCGTTCACCTAGTAAACATCAAAACCATATATGTTTTTCTATATCCATCTTCTTGATCTATCCATGTGATTAGTTTTGACTCCGGATATTGATTTCCATAGTGCAACTATCTGAGTAGAGCTCTGTTACTTATATATGTATTTTAGTATGCTTGAGTGCAAACTCGTGTAGAACAATTGGAATTTCGCATCAGGGTACTTCCTCCTGTAGTCAATAAGTATGCCAACCAAGGAGATTCTTTAGTGCCTTCGAAGGTTCGGTGTAGATAGCTAGGGTCTGGAGTATAAAGGTTTTGTGGGTATACCTCTTGTAAGCCCTCCAGAGACAACACTCCGCCACTAGAGACACCTAGGGGTTTAAAGGCTTATTGCATACGCTAAATGCAATCGACGATGCCTGCGAAAGTGAGTTAGGATTTTATTTCTATTTTATTTTTGCTCGAGGACTAGCAAATAATAGGTTTGGGGGTATTTGATAGACACATTTTTGTGTCCGATTTGTCTCGATTCTATATATTGTTAGGGCTCATTTTTGTACTTATTATGGTGTTTTATTTATTTGTAGGTATTTTTGGCCAGTAAACATTTTTGGAAAAAATTGGCTCGAAAAGTTGTCGGAAAGCACCCGGAGGACATTTTCTATTCGGACTCTCACTTTGGATAAGGGGTAACCTAATTACTAAGGGGCATCCAATTTCCAGGAAGTTGATAATCGCACCCCTACTCTGGATAAGGGGCAACCATCTTCAACATTTCAAAAACCAGGTTTTGGCGGGAAAATAGGTGCGGTGAAGAACAGATTTTGGAAATCGTGATTTGGAGGAGTTTGAGGTCGATTAAACCTATGATTTTCATAGGATAGACTCCTTACGGGTCTAGGAATCTGATATGGGTGTTTAAATCGATTAGACTGGGCTCAATTGACGGATTTTTATCACAACAAAAAAAAATTGAAAGTCACGTGTGTGACCTGTTTTAGGGAATTTTAGAGAGATTAAAGTGCTGTAAACTTTCCCAAAGATTTGTATCTATCTAAGGAAGAGTTTAGAATAAAAAGGAAAGCTCAGAAATGCGTAGAAATTCTAAAACAAGAAATTGCCGCAACTTGGCCTTGAAGAGAAGGAAAGAGATTTTGGAAGATTTGAGAGAGATTTAATCGGTATTTTTGATATAAATAGATGTCTTGGGTCATACAGAAGAGATGTCGAGAGTTTGGGAACCTAAGGAGAGCCAGAGAAGAAGAAATCAGAGCTTTACCAAATTCTGTTTCTGCTCCTGCTGCTGCTGAAGAGGAAGAACGCGAAGAACATTGACGCACGGGAAATAGTCGCAGAACTGTGTCGTTGTTTAACAGCTGAAGAACATTAAGCTGTGCAGGACAGTCGTATTCTAGGGTCTTAATATCAGCGACAAAGCAACATTATTTACAACAGTTTTCTGTAACAGTCCCATTGTAACAGTTGTTTTGCAACACCAATACACTGTTGCAAACAGTCTGTGTTATTACTTTTCACTCTTTTAATCATCTTTTGAGCAACAAACGCATATTTTGAGATCATGATTAATATGAGGAGCTAAACCCCATTGCTGAGGCGATAGAGGAAGCTATTTTTCCAACAAAAAGTGGTATATTCTATTTTATTTTTTTATTTGCAATAATTATATGATTATTTTCCTTGAACTATTATTGAATATGATTTTGATTTGAGTGATTGTGATTTATTTTTATGGAGTATGCTTAGTTTTAAGACTTTTGATGCTTCATACTTGGTATTTACAATTATTACTTTTGAAAATGTACTTGTTGCAACATTTTAGAATCAAATTAAACGATAAAATTGCATACATATAAGTATTGGTTTAATCACTTTGAACTTGGAAAATAGTGGAATCTTAGCCTCAGTGTTTCTTTTAATATTGATATCATCTTTGATTGAGTTTGCTAAAAAATTTAGTGAGTTTTTTTATTTTAATATTAGAATTTAAGTCTAATTAATATCCTTCACAAGTCTGAGAATCGAACCACTTTTACCACTATCTACAAATCACATCAGTTACCGATTACCACCTCCTCCCATTTACTCATCCGTTTCTATTTCTTACGAGACCAGAGTACGTTTCACTTGGACTTGTATAAACAGGTCTTACCTATTACCACCAAACAACAAGTTTGGAGAAGGAGCATACAACACTCAGAAATCACTTGTTAGCTTTCACTTTCTGATATAAGTCAAAAAACTACTCTTCCAGAATCAACTACTCTGGTCTCAACACTCTCTTCGCTTCCCTCCCCAAAACCAACCCTTCTCCTTCACTTTGTGACCGAAGAAATTCTGGAACGACCATTTCTTGGTTTAGGCCGGATTTGTACAGATTGATCTCTCGAATCTAAAGTACTCCCTTGCAGTATATTGTTTAGGATTAAGACTCGTTTCTCACCCACAACACGTGAAATTACCGAAACCAACAGAAACTGTTTTCACCCTCAAACAGTTGGGTTTGCCTCCCTATTGGGGGCACACTAGCCCGGCTAAGGGATAATATTTTTCATGTATCAACATTAGTCCCCTGACTATTGGGTCAATTTTTAAATAACCCGATATTCATATTGCATTCCATTATAGTGTCCCTTGTATAGTCTCCTCGAGTCGAGTCCCCAGTCCGCGGGTTTGAGGGGTTTATGAAACAAGATAGTTTTTTGCAAGAAGCGGCTGACATGCACGACGAGCGTTTTGATAAGTATTTTCCGAGAATTCTTGCATGAAATGACTGAACGTGTACTTGGACCTTTGGATTGTATTGCTAGCACAATTTGAGAGTCTCCGAGCTAGGTGGTGAAGACAAGGTGTAATCTTTACTTAGCCCCGCTCTTTTATTTTCTCTAACCGTTCCGCGTGGTTGGGGGGCGTTTAGAGGGGGTAACTAATGGAGGTGTGTTTTCGTCATGATTATGTCTGGGATAGGAAGAACGCGTTTTCAAGGTGAGGGGTGAACCCTTTGTACTGGAGATAAGCCCTTATACCTCGCCCGATCGGATGAGCGTATCAACACGTCGCCTTCTTTGTGAATCTGTGACCGATCGGATGCACGGGGCAACCCGTCATCTTTTTCTATATCTGTGGTCGATCGGATCGCCTTTTTCAATCTTTGTTTACATGTGTGTGTTACCTCCATTAACCTTTTGAATGGGAGGGGATGGATAAGGGTTTGTGACTAAGAGCGTGTTTTACTCTCTCACCCCCTCTCCCCCCTTTTATTTTTTGAGAGACGATATGTGAAAGAAAATAATAAACGCACCTACTCCCTCTTCGTTTTTGTTAAAAGATAGGAGGTGGGAGGGTGGGGCATCTGATAAACACGCCTACACCCCCTTCGTTTTTATTTAAAAGATATGATGTGGGAGGGCGGGGAATATGATAAACGCGCCTACTCCCCCTTCATTGTTGTTAAAAGATAGGTTATGGGAGGGCGGGGCATATAATAAACGCGCCTACTCCCCCTTCGTTTTTATTTAAAAATAAAAGGTGGGAGAGCGGGGCATCTGATAAACGCGCCTACTCCCCCTTCGTTTTTATTGAAAGGTAGAAGATGGGAGGAGGGGCATATAATAAACGCGCCTACTCCGCCTTCGTTTTTATTTAAAAATAAAAGGTGGGAGGGCAGGGCATCTGACAAGCGCGCCTACTCCCCCTTCGTTTTTATTGAAAGGTAGAAGGTGGGAGGTGGGGCATAAGATAAACGCGCCTATTCCCCCCTGAATTTATTTAACACCTTGAGGTGAAGGTGGGCGGGGCATAAAATGAACGCGCTTGTTCCCGTCCATTGGTCGGTCTTGACCCTTCCGTTATTTGCCAGTTGAGTAGGTGTCGTTGACATTCCTACTACTTTTTATCAGTCGATCGGACGCCATTGGCGTTCTTGCAAATTTTTAATCAATCAGGCGCCATTGGTGTTCCCATATTTTAGTAAGTTTGTCATTCAATCGGGTGCCATTGGCGTTCCCGCAACTTTAATAAGTCGATCGGACGTCATTAACATTCCGCCATCTTTTGTCAGTCGATCGGGCGCCACTGGCTTTCCCGCAACCTTTTGTCAGTCGATCGGACGTCATTAACGTTCCGTAACCTTTTGTCAATCGATCGGGCGCCATTGTCTTTCCTGCAATCTTTTGTCAGTAGATCATACATCATTAACGTTCCACAATCTTATGTCAGTCGATCGGGCGCCATTGGCTTTCCCGCAACCTTTTGCCAGTCGATCGGACGTCATTAACGTTCTGCAACCTTTTGTCAGTCGATCGGGCGCCATTGGCTTTCCCGTAACCTTTTGTCAGTCGATCGGATGTCATTAATGTTCCGCAACCTTTTGTTAGTCGACCGGGCGTCATTGGCTTTCCCGCAACCTTTTGTCAGTCGATCGGACGGCATTAACGTTCCGCAACCTTTTACAAATTTGTCAGCTGATCGGACGCCTTTGACATTCCCGTAACTTTTTCCACATTTGTATTTGTTCAAGCGGCCTCTATGGACCCTCGCTAGCATGGTGCCCGGAGCACGTTACTATAATTTTCTTATTTGGTACATAGAAGATCATGGATTTCACAACAAGATAATATTGATGTTTTGTAAAATTAATAAAGTGACAACTTACACATGTAGATAGATGACAAATGTATATTTTTCATGTATCTACGCAAAACATTATGAGGGAAAGATATTGCGCATACAGTTATCATCATAAAGTAGAGGATAGCGGAATGAAGAGAATCCGCGTGTACATAAGGCATAGTATAACCAAGGACGTCGAGCGTATACAGATGCAAATGAAAAAATAATACACAAAAATTCAAGTTAAGACCATGTTAGTGTGCTGGCATCTTTCCTTTTCCAATTAAGCCATGATACACACCGAAGAAATACACCGCAGTATGCATCGAGATGGGTTCGGGCGGTCCTGCAACGTCTCTCAACATTGGGATAGAGAGTGAGGCAGTAGTGGGTCCCACTCTCTCACACACACGGTGCACACTGCGGTGTTTCTCTTCAGTACATCTAACATTTTCGTTTCTAATTTATGCTTTATTATTTAAAGTGAGGTGTATTTCTTATGGAACATACAGGTGTATTGTTTCCCTTCGAAGCTGCTACACTTCCCCCGTTCATTTCCCCCATTCCCTTTTCCCATTAGATGACACTGTTTTTAGCCTTTGATTTTCTAGATTGAGATTAGCAAGGGGTCCCATTATCATTTAGTTTAACCAATGTTTGCATGACACATAAGCAGGGGAAGGGAGTGGGGTAAAGAGTTGGGGTATATATCATTTTCGGTTTCCCAAGATGGGTGTCATGTATGTATACATAGTACCCAGACTCATTGGATATAATCATGCCAAAGGCAAACGAATATGCATGTGTCAGTGAATTTCTTTCCATATTTTATAAACAGTTGTAGTATCAGAAATGAGAATAGACGAGGCCAAAGTTAGAGTTACCAATACATGGTGTTTTTTAGTGACCAGACGCGTGGCTTTCTGGTCTCGTATGTGGCGCTTTCGTTCTTTTCTCTCTCTTCTTTCTCTTTTTTTCTTTTTCTTTTGCGCGCGCCATTTTTTGACTGCCTTGGGACATATTGTTTGTTTGCGGAGAATTGGTAACATGTGCACTCGTGCCACACAGTTTTGGCAAATGATACCACTTGTAGATTTAATACTCGACCACCTTGCCTTTGTTTAACATCCCTAAGAACTGTGCTTTAGCAGCTCCTTTGTGATCTTTAATCGGCCACCTAGCCAGCACTAGTATAGTCGAGACGAACCGAAATGGTCAGGTGGTGTTGCTAAAAGCGCCTAGTACACGAGCGGAGATCAATCGGGCATGCAAGGGGTGGTCACACGAGCCCATTTGAGTTGATAACAAGAGATATTCCCAGGTAATATGATCCACGCTATTCATTCTCAACCAGACTTGTTAAAACAGGGGTATCTCGACTCTAGTCATGATTGACCACTTTGTCGAGAATTTGACGCAGGAACTCGTCTTGGCTGATTATTTCGAGGAGAACCTAAGCTCGTGTTGACGGAGTTTGGTGCCGACGGAGAGGGGAGGGGGAAGCTTAATGAACATAGACGTGGAGGTAATCAGGCGGAGATCTTAACTGAACTACTTTGTTGACGAGGTTTACTGCTATAGTTCGTTTAACTAATTTAAGCCTCCAATATCTTCGATACATTATCCAGCATTCCAAACAACCCATTGCAAGAAAATCCTTTGCATTCATCAGCAACTCAATCAAGTGATGGTTGGACAAAGATGCAAGGGGATATGGAGGCGCTGGTACAGTCGAGTAGCGTTGACGAGATTAAGTGCCACGCTGCTGCTATATCGTTCTGCTGCTAAGATCCGATTTAAGAGGTATTCATTGCCGATTCTAAGGATGATGGTGTTGGGACACCAACACCAATTAGTTATTTTAGGAATGTTGGGAATGATTTTGGAGTTAATGGGCTAAATGGGTATTGAATGATTTGAAAATGGGCTCACAACACTCAATGAAAAAACTGAATTTTTATTTCACTCTCAAAACTATAGTTGTACATACAACTTCTTACATAAACTCACTTTGATTCTCACCTTGCCACTAATTTTGGTTTTCACTCAATTACTTCTTCCCCATGATGTCTATTGCCCTATTTATAGGATCTCTTAACCAACTCTTCACTACTCTAGTTTGGTCTAGAATATTCATGACTCATTCACTTTACAACTAACTAGAATATTCTAGAGAACTTGGGCTCTAATAGCCATGAAGTCTCTAGATGGGCTAGAGTATTATGGACTAATATACAATAGACTAGTTGGGCCTAGATAATTCTAGACACTTCTAAACTAAAATCAAGTTTACATTCTTAACAGCCGCCCTTAAACTTGATTTGAAGTAACTCCAAGAATTTCTCGTAATTTGACGAAGACCTCGTGCTTTAGAGGTTTTGTGAATATGTCCGCAACTTGGTCTTGAGACTTTGTATATTTCAGTTGTACCTTATTCTCCGATATGCACTCTCGGATAAAATGGTACCGTGTGTCGATGTGCTTGCTGCGGTCGTGGAACACTGGATTCTTTGCTAAAGCTATTGCTGACTTGTTGTCCACAAATATTGTAGTCGGTTTTGCTCCATTTTAAGTTCCTTCATTAAACTCCTTAGCCATATCGCGTGACAAACACACGATGCTGCTGCGACGTACTCAGCTTCACAAGTGGAAAGTGTGACGATCGGTTGCTTCTTCGAACTCCAAGTGAAGCCGTATCTCCGAGGAAAAATACAAAACCAGTAGTACTTTTCCTTTCATCTAATCTCCGGCCCAATCACTATCACTATATCCAACGAGTTTGTACTTGTCTGATGACGAGTAAAATAAACCGAAATCAAGCGTACCTTTTAAGTAGCGCAGAATTCTCTTGGCAGTCTTCATATGGGTAACCGTAGGTGCTTCCATGTAGCGACTGATAGTCCTACTCCGTAGAGAATATCTGGCCTTGTACAAGTTAAGTATCTCAAGCTTCCAACAAGGCTCTTGTAAAGAGTCGGATTGACCTTCTCCTTCATCGATCTTTGATAGCTTGATTCCGCATTCCACGGGAGTAATTGCCGGATTACACTCCTCCATTTTAAATCTCTTAAGGATTTCCTTCGCATATCCTTCTTGAGATATAAATATTCCATTTTCTTGTTGTTTTACTTCAAGCCCGAGATAGTATGACATAAGACCAATGTCCGTCATCTCAAATTCTCTCGTCATCGTTTTCTTGAACTCCTCGAACATTGTAGGATTATTGCCGGTAAAGATCAAATCATCCACATATAGGCAGACGAGCAACATATTTCCCTTTTCATCCACCTTCACATAGAGAGCATGTTCATGCGGGCATTTCTTAAAATTATTTTCTTGGAAGTACTTGTCGATTCTGCTATACCATGCTCTCGGCGCTTGTTTTAGGCCGTATAAAGCCTTTTTCAACTTCAGGACTTTATTTTCTTGTCCTTTTACTTCGTACCCCGGCGGCTGCTCGACATATACCGTCTCTTCAAGATGCCCATTTAGAAAGGCAGACTTGACGTCCATTTGATGGACTTTCCATCTATTTGGGCAGCTAGAGAGATAATTAATCTTATAGTTTCAAGACGAGCAACAGGAGCAAATACCTCATCATAGTCGATGCCCTCTCTTTGGTTGTATCCTTTTACTACCAATCTTGCCTTGTATCTTTCAACCTCCCCTTTTGCGTTTTTCTTGGCTTTGTACACCCACTTTACTCCAATTGCTCTTTCCTTTCGGAAGTGTTACAAGCTCCCAGGTGCTATTCTTCTCAATAGCCTTAATTTCTTCATTCATCGCCTTTCTCCATTTTTCACTTTCCACGGCTTCGTCAAAAGTTATTGGTTCACTATCTGCAAAGAGACAAAAGAGAGATATATTGTCTCCGAGATATCATTTAAACTCCTCGTCCGTAAGGGCCTCTCGCTTGAGCTTTCATCTGCTGATGATGGATCATTCTGGTGCAACGCTGAAGGAGATGGAGGTGGTGTATTAGCTGGAGATTCTGGTACCGGTGGTTGTTGTTCTTCTTCTTCTACGATAGGGAGAAAATTGTAATCCTTTTCTTGAACACCGAATCCCAGATGCCTTCTTCATCGAACTCCACATCTCTGCTTGTGATGACCTTTCTATTGATTGGATCGTACAACTTGTATCCCTTGGATCGAGAGTCATAACCGATAAATATGTACTTGGCACTCCTGTCATCCAGCTTCGTTCTCAGCTGTTCGGCACATGAGCATATGCGATACTTCCGAATACTCGTAAGTGTGAGACGCCGGGTTTCACTCCGCTCCATGCTTCTAAAGGAGTCATGTTCCACACGCTTTTTGTGGGACATCGGTTTATCAGGTAAACCGCACAGTCAACTGCTTCTGCCCAAAACTCCCTGGGCACTCTCTTTGTCTTCAACATACCGGCCATATTGAGAATTGTCCTGTTTCTCCTTTCGGCAACTCCATTTTGTTGAGGTGTATATGGAACCGTAAGAGGCCGACGGATTCCATTGTCTTCACAGTAAGACTCGAACTCCTTCGAGGTAAATTCACCTCCTCTATCTGATCTCATAGCCACAATTTCGAAGCCGCTTTCTTTCTCCACAATGGATTTAAATTTCTTGAAATTGGAGAAAACCTCCGATTTTTGTTTCAAGAAATAAACCCATGTTTTTCGACTAAAATCGTCGACAAATATGAGGAAATAGTTATTTCCACCATACGAGCTTGGCTTTATTGGTCCACAAACGTCTGTGTGAACTAACTCCAGTGGCTTTGTGGCTCTCGTCAGTGTTTCCTTAGGAAAACTTTTTCTGAAATGTTTTCCAAGTAAACATCCTTCGCACAATTGATCTGGGTGGTCTATTCTTGGCAAACCTCTAACCATATTTTGTTTGGACAGTAACTTTAATCCTCCAAAATTTAGATGTCCATATCTAAGATGCCAGAGCCATGACGAGTCTTTCACACAAGCAGTCAGACATCTCGCGACGTCATTTTGAATGTTCAGATAGAACATCCTATTTCCCATCATTGGTACTTTGGCAATTAGTTTTCCTCTCCTATCTCTTATGAAAAGACTAAGGTTTTCCATGTTCATCCTATAGCCCTTTTCTAAGAGTTGTCCCAAGCTTAATATATTCATTTTTACGTTAGGGACATAATAAACATTAGAAATAAATTGATGGCTTCCATTTTTTAATCGAATCAAAATTTTGCCAAGACCACTCACCGGAGTTTTCGCTCCATTTCCGAACGTCACATTGCCGGAAACTGATTCATCAAGCTCCACGAATTTCTCCTTCGTGCCGCACATATGGTTGCTTGCTCCCGTATCAAGCACCCATGTACAGTTTTCATGATAGTCACCTCCTTTGCATGCCACCAACAAGGTCTGGTCTTCTTGATTTTCTTTACTAGCGTAGTTTGCTCTCTCCTCGACATTATTTGAAGAAGATCGACAGTCCGGAGCATAATGACCAAGCTTATGACAGTTATAGCATTCGACTTGAGATTTTTCATACCTTGGCCTATTATTGTTGCGCCATGAATTATTTCCTCTGCCACGACCTCTTGTAGAGCTTGACCTCTGGCCTCTCTGATCATCGTTATTTTGCTTGCCTCTTTCTCTTCCGCCGTAGTAGCCGCGTCCTCTTCCTCTAGCATTACTACTAGAGCTCTCTCCTTTGTCTTTTAAAGTAAGCTTAGCTTGTAGAACTTGTTCTACCTCTCCCTCTTTATTTCTCTTTCTCATTCTTTCTTCATGGGCTTGAAGAGATCCCATGAGCTCATCCACGGTCATGGATTCAACGTCTTTGGACTCCTCGATTGCAACGACAATATAGTCGAATTTAGGAACAAGTGACCGTAGTATTTTTTCGATCACACGACTATCACCCATGACCTCGCCATTTCTTCTTAGTTGATTAACAACAACTAAAACTCTTGAAAAATAATCCGATATTAATTCGGACTCTTTCATGGAGAGAGATTCGAACTCACCTCTTAGAGTTTGCAACCGCACCTTCTTTACTTTGTCCACGCCTTTGAATGAATTTTGCAAAATCTCCCATGCTTTCTTTGCATTAGAGGCTCTTGATATCTTCTCGAATGACGACTCATCCATTCCTTGATAGATGAGGTAGAGAGCCTTCTTGTCTCTCTTTCTTGAAATGCGCAGCGCATCTTTTTCATTTTGCGGAAGCGCCGCTTCATCATCCGGTTCAACATAACCTTTCTCTACAATCTCCCATGCATCTTGCGAGCCTAATAACGCCTTCATTTGGATACTCCAATTTTCATAGTTATCTTTGGTGAGTTTAGGTACATGAAACGGAAACATTTCACTAGCCATTAGGATCTATGGCTCTGATACCACTTTGTTGGGAATGATTTTGGAGTTAATGGGCTAAATGGGTATTGAATGATTTGAAAATGGGCTCACAACACTCAATGAAAAAACTGAATTTTTATTTCACTCTCAAAACTATAGTTGTACATACAACTTCTTACATAAACTCACTTTGATTCTCACCTTGCCACTAATTTTGGTTTTCACTCAATTACTTCTTCCCCATGATGTCTATTGCCCTATTTATAGGATCTCTTAACCAACTCTTCACTACTCTAGTTTGGTCTAGAATATTCATGACTCATTCACTTTACAACTAACTAGAATATTCTAGAGAACTTGGGCTCTAATAGCCATGAAGTCTCTAGATGGGCTAGAGTATTATGGACTAATATACAATAGACTAGTTGGGCCTAGATAATTCTAGACACTTCTAAACTAAAATCAAGTTTACATTCTTAACAAGGAATAAGCTTATCTTTCCTTATTTGTTATTATCTTAGGATTGAAGTTACGTTCTATATATATTCATAGTTTTTTCTAGGGTTGAATATCACTTCTATGATATAACAACTCAGTTCTTATTTGTTACAAAGTAGAGGTGGCTAATCCCCATAAAAAGGATTTTATCTTAGGGTTTTAGTTAGTTTTGAGTTCTCTTTCGGTTGTTTTTGGTTCAGAACCCTAACATCTGGATCAGAGCAGGTTTAGGTTTTCAAAATTTTACCCAATTTTTTTTTCTCCTCTTTGCCATCTTCCGCTATCTACCGTATTAAAAAAAAAAAAGGTTTCGTCTATTGTCTACTACGGCGATCATATCATACAGTAGCATAAAACCAGGTTTGCTTCTGTTACATTACCATTCATTATCTATTCAACAAGTTTGGTACTCTGATATCTTTCAGAACACATGATTATATCTTATAATTTGGCGATGACGCTGAACACACGATTAGATGCAGTTGTACATGCAGTTTTAGATGCAATGGTGGAAAAGTTAGATGCATCAGCGGAAAAGTCTCGTGCAGATGCAGTTGCTGCAGCACAAAATGCCAGAATCCTAGAGAAACAACTGAAGGCTTTGAGAGAAAAGGAAATTGCAAGACTAGTGGCTTTGAGAGAAGAATGGGGTCTAGCTCCGTTAGAAGATTATTTTCGTTCAACTACAGAACTCAGGGATGGATTTGCCGCGTTGCCAGCTACACCGGAAGAAAACACTGTCAATGACTTGGTAATTGATCCAATTTTATCAGAAGATGAACACAATATTGCAGAGAAGAATGCCAAGAAAGACGCGGAACAGATTGTTGAGAGGTTGAAATCCGTCAATAGACTCACTGTTTCCCATCCACCACCATCTGATGTACACTTAAAAATTCCGAGGCATCAACAACTGTTCCAAATCCAAAACGAGTTGTGGTTATGAAAGCAACGATTGTGGAGATAAAAGATTTCAGTCGAGAGTCTTCCATTCCATTATAAAAAGTAAAGGATGCCTATCTCTATTTTAGTGGGAAGAACGACGTGAAATTGAGTGAGAATGGTTACGACAAACTCGTGCGCTTGCAGGTATTATTAACTCCTAGAATTGCTCAATATTTTACCATCAATCTCAATTCTTATCGTAGCATATTCGATCGTAGGAAAGAGTTCGAACTTATTACATGGACTGTGTGCAATTCAGTTTTTTGGTATGTTGTTGAAAGTGTTTTATCCGAAAATAACTTTGAAGCAATACTACCCGAGTTTCATTCTCCTGTTACTAGTGAGGCGATGTTTACTGCAAAAAAAAATTCAACAGGATATGTCGGATTTTGACAAGAGTAATGACTCTATAGGATGTTCGATCAATATATTGGAAGAATCAAAGAGGGTCACTTTCAAAGTTTCTACTATTAGTTTTCCAACTCAACTTCTGAAGAAAAATAAAGGTGATGATTTGTTTTGTGGTAACTCGAGTGAAAGCGACGTCGACTACATTGACGAAGAAACATAAGCTTTATTTCTTATACATTGCCGAGAGAAAAAGAAAGTTTCTGTGGACAATGTGTGCAACAATTTTTAGTATACGTTATGAAGGAGAAGTTATTTCAGCTGCATTCAGTACTAATGGTGAACAATGGACTAGTAAATCCGCTGATAAGTTTGTGCACCTATGGGATCTTACATATCTGATGCCATCGTACACTTGTAGAAGCCATAAATATAATTTTCTTTGTATTGCATGGCCACCTGATATGAACAAAGCCTTGAAGCTTGCAGTTAACCTCAAGTTTTCCTATGTTCACCTGATTATCTTCCAACGTTTCCTCCATCGATGCTTTTGTGGTGATGGTAAGCCTTCAACTAAAGAAATAAAACAAAATTTCTATGCGAAACTAATTACAACAGCAGTAGAGAAGTTCTGTGAGAAATGTTTTTTCATTAAGAAGATATGTTTTTTCTCTTGTGGATCACATGTATGGAGTAACTCGTGTTCAATGGAACCGATTGGGAGTGATATATACAAGCTCTTGCGGTACACCTTTTTACCTTAAGAGAACGAGCACAGGGAGGTGCCCACTGGTTGGATTAATAGTACGAATCACAACCATGTATAATCATAACACTCCTGGGATATTTGATCGTGGAAACGGATTCCAACTTGTGAATTTCATGGTTGAATTCGGGTACAATGAGAATTATTCACATGGTGATAATGTTGACAAAGATATAGTAGCTCCTTATAAAGTCCAACCTGAGCTTCTTTCTTCATCTCACTCAAGTATTGGTGATGGTCATGTATCCGGAGAAGAGTCCATCCTATGCAGTTCTGATGCTTACGGAAACAACATTCAATGTCAGTTTACAGACCCAAAAGGAGAATCATTCGAAACTTCGTGTAATGCAAGTTCATTTATGGATGTTCATGATTCATGTCCTTTACTGTGGGCTTGTGAAACTTTAGCTTCTGGTAAACCAACACATATTGTGGCTGCTCGTACACCTTCGCCATTAACTGGACATGATAATCGTGAGAAGTGTTTCTATCTTGATATTAACCATACCCGTTCACTATTCGATCGTGGAAAATATGAAGTTACATCATCGAATTCTCGTGGAGAAAATATTACTGATAAATCTGCTCAGCTATTGGATTTTACTACTGTTTGAGGGTGAAAACGGTTTCTTCTGATTTCGGTAATTTCGGGTTTGTGAGTGAGAAGCGAGTCTAAACCCTAAACAATGTACTGCAAGGGAGTACTTTAGATTCAAGAGATTAATCTTTACAAATACGGTCTAAACCAAGAAATGGATGTTCCAGACTTGCTTCGGTCACAAAGAGGAGGAGAAGGGTTGGTTTTGGAGAGGGAAGCGAAGAGAGTGTTGAGACCAGAATAGTTGATCCTGGAAGAGTAGTTGTTTTGTGACTTGCATCAGAAAGTGGGAAGCTAACTTATGGGAAAGATAGCAAACGTTTTCTGAGTGTTGTATGCTCCTGACCAGAACTTGTTGTTCGGTGTAAATAGGTAAGACCTATTTATACAAGTCAAAGTGAAACGTACTCTGGTCTCGTAACAAATGGAAAACGGATAAGTAAATGGGAGGAGGTGGTAACCGGTAACGCCTGGAATTGATGTTCCATAAAAAAAAGCGTTTTAACATTACTCCTTATATTTACTAACCGCCTCATCCTTATGACACTGTCTTGTAACGGGCGTAGTGTACGCCTCACGCTGTAAACCGCCAAACCAATACCCAATGAGCATCCCCCAGTTAATGACATGTGTTGATGTCTCGAGTGTTTTCGTGGAAAACATGTATCATGTTGTTGTTGTTTGGAAAGTTGAGCTTGGGAGACTTGCCGGCTCGGTGGTGACTTTCGACGGTCGAGATTTTGCATCTTGAGAGGAAGGGTAGCCGTTGATTATTGCAACCTTTCGTTTGGTAGCCAGTGGCATGAAATCATAGTCGGCATGGCTTCAATATGGCCTAGTTTAGGCGTGGCCAAAAGCTAGGGTTTGGGCAATGTTTGGACGCGACCAAAACTAGGGCTAGGCGTCGAGCCTGGTAACCTTGGACGGCTAATATCTGCGTCTTAGATGTAAATGTGGTCGTCGATTGTTGCAAGCCTTTGTTTTGGAAGCCGTGAATGGAATGCCGGCATGGTATGGTTTAGGCGTGGCAAGGTGGCACGGCATGCCATTGGCACATGTGGCATGGTCGGCATGCCTTGGCGCGGTTTAAGCGTGGCCAAAACTAGAGTTTTGGCGTTAGGCCAAAGGTTACCATGTGTTGGTTGGTGACCTTGGACGGATAAGATTTGCATCTAAGATGGAAGGGTGGTCGTTGATTGTCGCACGCCTTCGTTTTGGCAGCCGTAAAGGGAAGGCCGACATGGTATGGTTTAGGCGCGGCAAGGTGGCTGGCGTTGCATGACATTGGCACACGTGGCATGGTCGGCATGCCTTGGCGCGGTTTAGGCGTGGCCAAAACTAGGGTTTTGACGTTGGGCTAAAGGTTACCATATGTTGGCTGGCGACCTTGGACGGCTAAGATTTGCATCTAAGATGGAAGGGTGGACGTTGATTGTCGCACGCCTTCGTTTTTGCAGCCGTATAGGAAAGGCCGGCATGGTATAGTTTAGGCACGGTAAGGTGGATGGCACGGCATTCCATTGGCACATGTGGCATGGTCGGCATGACTTAGCGCGGTTTTCGCGTTGGGCCAAATATTATCATGCGTTGGTTGGCGACCTTGGACGACTAAGATTTGCATCTAAGATGGAAGGGTGGTCGTTGATTGTCGCACACCTTCGTATTGGAAGCCGTAAAGGGAAGGCCGACATGGTATGGTTTAGGCACGACAAGGTGGCTGGCACGGCATGCCATTGGC
Source organism: Papaver somniferum (assembly GCF_003573695.1). Classification (NCBI taxonomy): domain Eukaryota; kingdom Viridiplantae; phylum Streptophyta; class Magnoliopsida; order Ranunculales; family Papaveraceae; genus Papaver; species Papaver somniferum. The sequence continues at coordinate 73,980,718 of NC_039363.1, read as the reverse complement.
ACATGTGGCATGTTCGGCATGCCTTGGCGCGGTTTTGGCGTTGGGCCAAAGGTTACCATGCGTTGACTGGAAACCTTGGACGACTAAGATTTGCATCTAAGATGGATGGGTGGTCGTTGATTTTCATACACTTTCGTTTTGGCAGTCGTAAAGGGAAGGCCGGCATGGTAAGGTTTAGGCGCGACAAGGTGGCTGGCACGGCATGCCATTGGCACATGTGGCATGGTCGGCATGCCTTAGCGCGGTTTAGGCTTGGACAAAACTAGGGTTTTGGCGTTGGGCCAAAGGTTACCATGCGTTGGATGGCGGCCTTGGACGGCTAAGATTTGCATCTAAGATGGAAGGGTGGTCGTTGATTGCCGCACGCCTTCGTTTTGACAGCTGTAAAGGCAAGGCCGACATGGTATGGTTTAGGCGCGGCAAGGTGGCTGGCACGACATGCCATTGGCACATATGGCATGGTCGGCATGCCTTGGCGCGGTTTAGGCGTGGCTAAAACTAGGGTTTTGGCTGGCGACCTTAGACGGCTTAGATATGCATCTCAGATGGAAGGGTGGCAGTTGATTGTTGCAACCCTTCGTTTTGGCAGCCAGCGGCATGTAGCGGGGTCGGTATGGCTTTGGCATGGAATCGTGGATGGCATAGTTTGCCATTGGCACGGTGGCGCGGATGGCATAGTTGGCATGCCTTGGCGCGGAGGTGTGTATGGCACGACATGCCATTGGCACATGTGGTACGGATGGCATGGTTGGCATGCCTAGGCGCGGAGACGTGGCTGGCATGGTTTGCCATTGGCACGGTGGCGCGGCTGGCATGGTTGGAATGCTTTGGCGCGAAGACGTGGCTGGCATGGTTTGCCATTGGCACGGTGGTGCAACTGGAATGGTTGGCATGCCTTGGCGCGGAGACGTGGCTGGCATGGTTTGCCATTGGCACGGTGGTGCGGATGGCATGGTTGACATGCCTTGGCGCGGAGATGTGGCTTGCACGGCTTGCCATTGTCACGGTGGCACGACTGGCATGGTTGGCATGCTTTGGCGCGGAGACGTGGCTGGCATGGTTTGCCATTGGCACGGTGGTGCGGCTGGCATGCCTTGGCGCGGAGATGTGGCTGGCATGGTTGGCATGCCTTGGCGCGGAGACGTGGATGGAATGGTTTTCCATTGGCACGGTGGTGCGGCTGGCATGGTTTGCATGCCTTGGCGCGGAGACATGGTTGGCATGGTTTGCCATTGGAACGGTGGTGTAAGAATTTAGGGTTTGGTGTACGAAGGTGATGTCGGTCAATACGAAGGGTTCTACCATGGAACATGACACATATATATGTAAAAAAAAGGTACCCTGGTAATTCTGACGTAAGCGTGTTGAATGATTCAATAAATGCGCTAGTGGTCCTAGTGACGTCATGTCAGAATTAAGGTATTACGATTTTAACCCTAAGATAAAAACCACCATCAACATTAAGTCCCCTGCTTAGCTCGGAGCATGAGCATTGTTGCGAGGTAAGCATAAGATGGTGACAGGCGAGGACAAAATCGAAATGACAAGTCGTGAAAAGATGGTCAAGAAGACCCGACTAACCTTTTTCGAGAGGTAAGGAGAGTTCGTGATTCTCGTGTTGGCGGCCTTGCATAGATTCTACTTGTGGTGTTGCTGGCTAGACCGTGAAGTGGTGAAATGTAGATTGTCGGCTTGGAATGGGAGCCGCAGGCGTTGGTCGGCTTGGAATGGGAGCCGCAGGAGTTGGCCAGCTTGGAATGGGAGCCGCAGGCGTTGGTCGGCTTGGAATAATAGAAACTGGCTTCGGTCAGCGGAATGGTGGAAACTGTCTGTAGTCCGCAGAATGGTGTAAACTGGTTTCAGAACTTCGGCTACCAAATGATGGTGATGACGCTCGAACTTCGGTTATCAAATGGTAGTGATGGCGCTTAGAAACTTTGTCGAAATCAGGGTTTGGGATGTCGAAACCTTAATTAGCGCTCCTTACTAAAATCGTTGTAGAATTCTCGTACGAACTCGAATTTTGACGGTCCGCCCCTCCATCTGACTGGAAAAGAATTTCCTATCTCCTAACGATGGAATATTTAGGTTTTGAGGTCGTTTAGAAGGTGAAAACGGCCCGACAGTGAAACTGAGGAAGAGATCAGGAGTGATGTTGCGGGACCGGGGTAGCATAGTCGCGTCGAGTCATCTGTTCCCGTTCATGGAGCAAGAAGGGAACTTTATTCTGTGCAAAACTCTAGAAAATTCGTCCATATGAAAAGAGGTATTGACCTTTTTCTATTTTCTGTTGCTCGTTTGTATCCGCGCTTTCGTCTGTAGTGTCTCTCCAGTGGATTCCAAAATTTACCAAACTCCATTGCATTCTTGGGACGGATGGATGGAATATATGCTCGGCAATGATCATGTCAGGGTTAATCTTGGAGATTGTGGTTGCGGTATCGGTCCATCCTCGGCTTTAGGTTGTTCAGTTCCTGGACCTTCTGATCGTGATGATGATGTGTTGTGAATGCTTGTATGGTCGAAAACTTCTGGCGCCCCTGGATGAAATAGGGAGACGTTCCGTTGCCAATGTGTTGTTATAAAGTCTTCCAGGATTTTGTTCCAAGCAACATCCTTCGAACCATCTTCTGAATCTTGGACTATCGTACGGAATGAGATGTGGTAAGAAGTCCCTAGTTATACTTCGGTTTAATTCGATGGCATGGATGAATATGTGAATGTATATTTGTGGCGTGCTCTTGAAGTCTTCGGTGTACATGTACGGCTTCGAGTTGAGAAATTCCTTCGGCTCGTGAAACTTCGACAGTGATGATGTTGAAATCAGAAATAACCTGGTTGAGGGGAGTGAAAGCGTCTCATGCTGGTAGTCCCCATGTGTATCATATTTTCATTGCATCGCCTTGAATCCACGTCCACGTGATTTGATACAAGCTTATCGTACTCTCTGGATGTGACACTGGGATGCTCAGGATATCGCATGGACAAAATATTCTGGATAGCGAAGATGTAGGAATGAGAGAGTTATGTTTTTTATCATGGCTCCCTCTGTTTCTTCAAGAAAATTTTCAGCCGCGTCTCTGGAGTTATCTCATGAGTCTTTGATGGTCGTAATGGACCGCGAAGAGAAGTACCCAGTCGCATTTTTCTTAAGTTTCTGAAGTTGTTTTCCTCTGAGCAGGCTTGGGATCCTCCGTGGCCTCGTAAAATGTTGAAGGCGTCTTCTAGACAGAGAGGTGGTGATATTCTTGCGTTTCACCTTTTAAGAGTAGATGACCTTGTTGCGGCTATGGCCTTTTGGTTGACTGTATCTTCTGAGCTTTGACAATGAAGGGATTCCGTGTATATCCTCAGTCCTCAAGTATGGTTTACATGTTTCCATCTTTGTAGTGATTGCTGCTGTGGTGAAGCTCTGGCTGGTATTAACAAATGAGGGGCAACAATTCTTGGTAGCAGATGTAATCAGAAGAGACTACATTATCGTGGTAACAAAGTAGGTTGGATGGAATTGTATGGGCATCCGTGGAAGTAAAAGGATTGGCTGGAGTTGTACGGGCATCCGTGGAAGTAAAAGGATTGGATGGATGCGTAAGCGAGCAAACTGTCCATGACTACGAAGATTGGTTGGATGTGATCATGAACCTTGACATGGGGAGCGTGGTGGTACGACCCTTTGCAGGAAGAAGCGTCGTTGAAGCAGCTTCGGCTCTTGGAGAAGATGTTGAAACTTAAGAAGCCGAACGCTGAATCCTCGTCTTCGGATCCTGGAGAAGCTTATGGAGAGAACGCTGAAACGGGGAGGCTGCTGGAGCGAGCGTTGAAGCGGAGCAGCTGTCGGAGTGATCGTTGAAGCAGAGTCGCTGCTGGAGGATGTTGAAGCGGAGCGGCTGCATTAATAAGTATGCTGTCAAACTGGACACCCTTCAAGCGAAAAATGGTTAGGAATCCCAAGTTCCATCTATCAATCGTGCTTTCCAGGAGAGGTTGGGGTTTGGGAACGGCTTCTCTGGTTGGAAACAGCTGCTTCCCTGATGCAGTGCGGTTGAGGGATGAAAATATTCCTTGACGTTGTGCCTTGGGGAAATATTAATCTCACATAAATGTTTCATCATAGACTGCACGATTTTGCGGGCGTAGTCCCCAGAAATCATGCATCTCCTGACAGGGAAAAGAGTCTTTGTGAACTCAGGGGGGTTGCTGATTTTTCTTTGCTTCGATTTTGTAGAAGTCGTTCCTGATTTTTTTCGTGTAATTGAATTAGATTTTTGATTCCCTTCTATTGGGCGTTCAAGAGAAACGCTGGAAGGATGCAAGTTGCTGGCGCAGGGAAGATGCAAGCTGATGTAAAGATGCAAGTTGTTAGCGCTGGAAAGGATGCAAGTTGCTGGCACTGGAAAGATGCAAGCTGTTAGCGCTGGAAGGATGCAAGCTGCTGGCGCTAGAAAGATGCAAGTTATTAGCGCTGGATCGGCTTGGAATGGGCGTTGGCTTGGCGTGGACGTTGGTTTGGCATGGACGCTGGATTGGATTTGGTATGGCGCGGACTGTCGGCTGGGCATGGCGCGGACTGTTGGCTTGGCACGGCGCTGGCTTGGCGTGGCGCGGACTTGTTCTTGCGGGCCCAGTTGCCTCTTTCCATACGCAGCTCAAATAGGAAATCATTTCCTTATTCAAATTCCAAAAGTGTTATGCGTATGAAAGGGGTTGACTCTCCTTTTTATCTCGTATCTTTGTTCTCACGTCCCGGTGTTAGTGGTAGCGCAGTAGCAATAAAGTGGGCAAGCACATTCCAGCTATGTACTCCAGCGTTTCTATTTCAATTTGCTTTCTTGTTTTCTTGTGTTGGTGCAAACCCTAGCCATAGGTATGCCTTCCATAAATCTGTTGAAATATTGTTCTTATGAACTGGTGTAAACCCTAGCCGTGGGTATGCCTTTCATAAACTTGTAGAAACACTTCGTCATAAACAATTCCTCTTCGAATATCACCGTAGTAACGTCGGCTACCTCATGAATAGTGACGGGTAATCATTATTATGCAAAATAGGCACGTATGGGTAGGTGACTGTTTTTTTTTTTTTTTTTTTTTTTGAAAGGCAAACAAAGCGCTTGGTTTATGGTTTTGATTTTCTGGATTTTTAGGTTGATAGACAAGTATTACCCCTGAGGGTTTTGGATTATTATTTGGGTATATTGATGTTTTTGGTTATGGATATAAGTGGCATGAGTACCCCAGGGAAGTCATGGAATTGTGAATGTTGTGCGATAGTAGAAAGCATGAAACACGGGAAAAATATGGCTATCGGTTTTTTATCTCCCCTGTGAAGATTTGAAGTAGTAGATCATATATTTTGTCTAGCAAGACTTACTCGGTTTTTCGGATCTCCTGATAAAAAGGAATCTCCCGGGTGTAAAACCGAGTTTTGTGGGAAACACCAACGTGACTGTGGAAAGTCCCCAGTCATCCCTTGTCGTGTCATGACTGGTAACCAGGCCGTCTGGTAACTGAGCCTTCGATCCCTGGGCGGGTCGTTTGGATTCTACCGTCCTGACGTCTGGGTCGAAATATGAGATCGAGGATTGAAAGTTGACATTGTAACCGAAAGATCAATCTCCCATTGTGGTATCCAATTGTTTGAGGGTGAAAACGGTTTCTGCTGATTTTGGTAATTTCGGGTGTGTGGGTGAGAAACGAGTCTAAACCCTAAACAATATACTACAAGAGTACTTTAGATTCAAGATATCAATCTGTACAAATCCGGCCTAAACCAAGAAATGGCCGTTCCAGACTTGCTTCGGTCACAAAGAGGAGGAGAAGGGTTGGTTTTGGGGAGGGACGCGAAGAGAGTGTTGAGACCAGAATAGTTGATCCTGGAAGAGTAGTTGTTTTGTGACTTGCATCAGAAAGTGGGAAGCTAACAGATGAGAAAGCTAGCAAACGTTTTCTGAGTGTTGTATGCTATTGACCAGAACTTGTTGTTCGGTGGAAATAGGTAAGACCTATTTATACAAGTTGAAGTGAAACGTACTCTGGTCTCGTAAGAAATGGAAAAAGGATGAGTAAATGGGAGGACGTGGTAACCGGTAATTCCTGGAATTGATGTTCCATAAAGAAAGCGTTTTACCATTACTCCCTATATTTAATAACCGCCTCATCCTTATGACACTGTCTTGTAACGGGCGTAGTGTACGCCGCATGTTGTAAACCGCCAAACCAATACCCAATGAGCATCCCCCAGTTTGTGACATGTGTTGATGTCTCGAGTGTTTTCGTGGAAAACATGTATCATGTTGTTGTTGTTTGGCAAGTTGAGCTTGGGAGACTTGCCGGCTCGGTGGTGACTTTCGACGGTCGAGATTTTGCATCTTGAGAGGAAGGGTAGCCGTTGATTATTGCAACCCTTCGTTTGGTAGCCAGTGGCATGAAATCATGGCCGACATGGGTTTAATATGGCCTAGTTTAGGCGTGGCCAAAATCTAGGGTTTTGGCATTTTTTGGGCGCGACCAAAACTAGGGCTAGGCGTCGAGCCAAAAGGTTGCCTGCGTTAGCTGGTAACCTTGGACGGCTAATATCTGCGTCTTAGATGTAAATGTGGCCGTCGATTTTTGTAAGCCTTCGCTTTGGAAGCCGTAAAGGAAAGGCCGGCATGGTATGGTTTAGGCGCAGCAAGGTGGCACGGCATGCCATTGGAACATATGGCATGGTCGGCATGCCTTGGCGCGGTTTAAGCGTAGCCAAAACTAGGGTTTTTGCCTTAGGCCAAAGGTTACCATGCGTTGGTTGGTGACCTTGGACGGCTAAGATTTGCATCTAATATGGAAGGGTGGTTGTTGATTGTCGCACGCTGTTGCGATGCCAACTTCTATAATAACACTGTTCCTTATTTTACTTATGCTTAGTTTCCTAGTTTAGTTAGACTTCTTTTAATAGTTAAACACGTTAAAATAATTACTTGGTAAACAAGATTTCTGAGTTATAAATACTCTTCTCTGAGTTTGTAATAAGGCATCAATTAATATAAACACAGTTTTTATTATTTGGTTACGAAGTAGAGGTGGTTTATACCCATAAAAAAGGAGATTTATCTTAGGGTTCTAGTTCTCTGAGTTCTTGTTTCAGTTGTTTTGGTTTAGAACCCTAACATCTGGTACAGAGCAGGTTGGATATATTCTCAGAATTTCAGCATTTTTTTTTATCATGACGGTTGTGGAGTTAACAGCAGAAGTTACAGGTTTAAAAGATGAAATCAAAGATTTAATCACTGGCCTAACTAAACAGCGACTCGATAACATTAAACAATATGAGATTAAAGCGGGAGTTGACAGAGCAAACCATAAACAAGATATGACTACTTTAACAACATCCTTGACAACAGCTTTAACAACTGCGATGAAAGAAGCCATCACCAATGCTCTCGGTACAGGCAGAACAGGTAATCAACATAATGGCAATGGAAATGCCAATGCCAATGGAAATAATAATGGTAAAGGTGCTGGTACCAATCCACCTATTCGTACGGGTTCCATCAACCTAAAATTTCCAACTTTTGATGGTACCAATCCTGATGGCTGGATTTTTCAAGATGAGCAGTATTTCAACCTATATTCAATCAATGCAGATTTTCAAATTCAAGTGGTTGCTGCTCATCTGACAGATGATGCCAATTCCTGGTATCGTTGGTTTAAAAAGTCTAATCCTACACCATCTTGGGAAGATTTTTTTTCTCTAATTCGTGACAGATTTGGGGATCACAAGTTTATAAATCCACATATTGCATTAACAAAGTTGTCTCAATCAGGTACCGTTCGACAACTAATCTCTGAGTTTGAGAAATTGCTAAATTTTGTTCATGACCTTCCTAAACAGTACCTTGTTGATCTATTTATTGTTGCCTTAAGAGTGGATATTGGCACTGGTGTTCGTTTATTTGAACCCAAGACTTTACCCGAAGCTTTCAAAAAGGCAATACAACAAGAAAATAATATCCTTGCAGCCTCTTCAGTTTCGAAACCTTTTCGTTCAAACCCTGTTAGAACCTCTATGGCTACCAATAACCAAATAAAAAAAATCAACCTTACCACCTGGAGCTAAACGATTAACATGGGAAGAACAAAAAGAAAGACACGAAAAGGGTTTTTGTTTCAATTGTGATGATTATTACAAGCCTGGTCACTTATGTGTCAAACCCACACTATTGATCTTAGATATGCCTCAAAGTAGTTATGACACTGATGATCCAAACTGTGATGAAGAAATTCAATCTCCACCTTCTGATACTACTAATTTACAGCAAGCACAAGAACTTCAAATTTCTTTGCACTCTTTGATGGGTTCTAGTTTTCCAAACACCGTGCGAATTCAAGGATTTATTAAAGCTCAGGCTCTTACATTTTTGGTGGATTCTGGAGCTACGAACAATTTTCTTCATCCATCAATTGCAAAGCAATGTGGTTATAAGATTGAATCAAATTCTTCTTTATGTGTCACGGTAGGGGATGGAGGTCAGTTACGTACTCATGGGTATTGTTTAAACGTGCCAGTTAAGCTACAACAATATACTTTTCTGGTTGATTTTCATCTTTTGGAAATCAGCGGCTGTGATGCAGTGTTGGGTGTTTAATGGTTACGTACCTTCGGTGAAATATCTTGGGAATTTACTCACTTGACGATGCAGTTTAAAGTTAGTGAAGAGAATATCATCATACGTGGAAATAATTCTTCATCTGTCATGCTCATGGATGTATCTCCCATGCAACACTTATTATGCAGAGAGACTTATGGTTTTCTTCTTCAACTATCTTCAGTTAATACTGCTATAAATGAAACTTCAGTTGTGCCGCCTGAGATTCAACAACTATTGTTAGAATACAAAGACATTTTCAAGATTCCAAATCTTCTTCCACCTGAACGTTTGCATGATCATCATATTCCGGTACTTCCTGGTTAAGCTCCAGTTAATGTGAGACCTTATCGTTATCTACATTTTCAGAAGAATGAAATAGAAAAAATTGTGATGGAATTACAACATGCTTGTTTCATTAGGCCAAGCTCTAGTCCCTACTCTTCTCCCATTTTAATGGTTCGCAAAAAAGATGGTTGTTGGAGGATGTGTGTGGATTATCGAGCCTTAAACAAGCTGAATATCAAAGATAGATTTCCGATTCCAATGGTGGATGAATTGTTGGATGAATTACATGGCAAAACCATTTTTTCTAAACTGGATTTTCGTTTTGGTTATCACCAACTTAGAGTGCATGCGGCTGACATTCCAAAGACGGCTTTTAGAACTCATGATGGTCACTACGAATTTCTTGTCATGCCTTTTGGTCTTTCAAATGCACCTGCCACTTTTCAGAGCTTCATGCATCATATTTTCAGGCCTTACTTACGCAGATTCGTGCTTGTTTTCTTTCATGATATCTTAATTTATAGTGACAATCTTGATGATCATATCAAGCACTTATCTTTAGTGTTTGACATTATATGCACTAATAAGTTGTTTGTTAAGGATTCAAAATGTTCATTTGCTCAAAGTTCTATTGGCTATCTTGGTCATGTTATTTCATCTGAAAGAGTTTCACTAGAGAATGAAAAAATACAATGTATTTTGTCATGGCCAATTCCTACTACAGTTAAGGCATTACGTGGATTTTTGGGTTTAGCTGGTTCTTATCGGAAATTTGTTAAGGATTTTGGAAAAATAAGTGCACCATTAACTCAACTACTCAAGAAAGATGCTTTTGTTTGGACTGACACAGCTATTGTAGCTTTCAAACAACTCCAACAGGATTTAACTTCAACACCAGTTTTAATACTTCCATATTTTACAAAGGAATTTGTATTGGAATGTGATGCTTCTGGGAATGGATTAGGTGTTGTTTTAATGCAATCAAATAGGCCAATTGCATATTAAAGTAAACCTTTATCTGGTAAAAATTTGAATCTCTCTATATATGATAAAGAAATGCTCGCTGTTGTTTCTGCAGTTCAAAAATGGCGTCCATATTTACTTGGGAGACATTTCAAAATTTATACAGATCATAGAAGTTTAAAGTATTTTTTGGATCAAAAGTTATCTTCTATGGAACAACAGAAGTGGTTGTCAAAATTGTTGGGGTACGATTATGAAATAATTTTTCGTAAAGGAAAAGAAAATATGGCTGCTGATGCTTTATCTCGTCTTCATGGATCAGTTTTTCTCCTTTATGCACTAATTTTTTCTAGCATGTCTGACATAATTAATGAGTGTCATGCTGACACAGAACTGAGTGCTATTATTCAATAGTTACGTAACAATGAATCTTGTAAGCCACATTTTTCATATGAGAACGGAGTATTGCGCTACAAAGGTAGAGTAGTCGTTCCATCATATTCTGCCTGGTGCAATACTTTATTGGAAGAGTTTCATTCAAATCCTGTCGGTGGGCATTCTGGATTTTTACGTACATTCAAGCGTCTACAACATAGTTTTTATTGGAAAGGTATGAAACAATCAGTTAAGCATTTTATCTCTCATTGTGACATCTTCCGACGGAACAAATCTGAAGCTACAGCTCCTCCAGGGTTATTAAGTCCTTTACCAATACCTGCTGACATTTGGTTGGATATTTCAATGGATTTTGTTGATGGTTTTCCACTCTCTCGTAGGAAAAATTCTATTCTGGTCGTAGTAGATAGGTTATCCAAATATACTCATTTTATTGCACTCAAACACCCATATTCAGCTAGCTCTGTTGCGGATATTTTTGTCTGAGAAATTGTTCGATTGCATGGTATGCCAAGAAGTATTGTCAGTGATCGTGATCCCATTTTTAAGAGTAATTTTTGGGAGGAATTTTTTGCTTTGCAGAATACCAAGTTATGTCGTAGTTCTGCATATCACCCACAATCAGATGGCCAAACTGAAGTCACAAATAAAACTTTGGAATGTTATTTAAGATGTTTTGCTGGAACAAAGCATAGTGGTTGGTCGAACTGGTTCCCATGGGCCGAATGGTGGTATAACACGAGTATTCATTCTGCTGTTTAGATGACTCCATACCAAGATGTTTATAGTCGTTCACCACCAACAATCTCTTCTTACTTACCAGGTTGTACATCTGTGAATGATGTTGATTCTATTTTGAAAGCAAGAGACCATACTTTGAAGATTTTGAAATTCCATTTACAAGCGGCTCAAATAAGAATGAAGAATTATGCTGATTCAAACCGTACAGAGCGAGTATTTGCTGTCAATGATTTGGTTTATCTTCGACTACAACCGTATAGACAAAACACAGTTGCCACACAAGCTTATTCTAAGCTTTCTCCTAAGTTTTATAGAACTTTTCGTGTTCTAGAAAAGATTGGTACTGTGGCTTATAAATTGGACTTACCTAATATAAGTCGCATCCATCCCGTGTTTCATGTTTCACAGTTAAAACTCAAACTTGGTTCTTCAGCTATTGTGGATGCAAATTTACCAATTATAGTGGATTATGATAAGTGAGAACCAGATAAGATTTTGGATCGTAAAATTTTCAAGAGGAGGAACTATGCAACAACTAAATGGTTGGTTCAATGGAAAGATCATCCAGTGGAGGAAGCGACTTGGGAAGATGATGATGAACTGCTTTTACATTTTCCAGATTTTGATGCTTGAGGACAAGCATTGTTTCCAGAGGGGTAGGATGTTGCGATGCCAACTCCTATAATCACTAGTTTCCTTATTTACTTATGCTTAGTTTCCTAGTTTAGTTAGACTTCTTTTAATAGTTAAACACGTTAAGATAATTACTTGGTAAACAAGATTGCTGAGTTATAAATACTCTTCTATGAGTTTGTAATAAGGTATCAGTTAATATAAACACAGTTTTTCTTATTTGGTTACGAAGCAGAAGTGGTTTATCCTCATAAAAAAGGATATTTATCTTAGGTTTCTAGTTCTCTGAGTTCTTGTTTCAGTTGTTTTGGTTTAGAACCCTAACTGTTTTAAAATACGAATATTGACTTTGTGCTTGTATCAATGTATAATTGGCATGGTTACACATTATTAATACTTGAACTCATGGTAAAAAAAATTAATCGGTTGGGTAAATATAATTTACGGTCAGTCATTTTACGTCCATTAAACGTCAGCATTCCCTACAATATTCTAGGTTTGAGAGACGTTATACTGTAATATGAAACCTCTTGATAAAGAATGATAACTATACACTTATGGTTTAAACTAACATATGAAAAACGCTCAGCTTACAACGTCGCAAAAAAATAAAAAAAATAAAAAAATGTAAAACATTAAATCCTACAACATTCCCTTGGATATTAGTGATACGAAGCGTCCTTGAATCTTTCTTACAGGTGAAAATGACGGGCATGATGATATTGCATATATCATGTGCCAAATATGATTTTCCTTGCAAATTAATAATACAATCTTATTGTCTTAACTTAGTAGTGAAAGGCTCGCATTAAATAAAATTGCATATCCAAACAAAAGAAATTTCCCCCTCTAATATGATACATGTATAAGAGAGTTGCTCTTTATCAGCATATGCGTTTGAGACCTAGAAGTAAATAAGATACCCAGTCTAAATATGAATGGTATGAAAACTTGGAAATGGAACTGATATTACACCTTAACCTAAGAGTACATAAGAGACCTAAAACATCCATAATTTTATAACTTGGTAGCATAAAATGAACATGAAAATACAATTGAATATTAAGATATTTTTTAAATCAACTTCTATAAAGTGTAAGATATTTGTACCGACTTTGGTTACTTGGTATCTTCAATGAAATAAAAGAAGCTTAAGTATTAGATGATATCCATATATTAAAAGATAAGTAGTGGATCAAGTATTAGTCATGGTATCTTTAGATGAAAAATGTAGATGAGTTCCTATGCACTAAACTCTCTTAAACCAAGATAATCTTTAAAAAACTCGACAATTTAGTCATCGCAATCACATATGTGCATATGAACCACATCTTCTAGAAAAAATTAGACTTGTACCTTTCTAGAAAACCAAAACTTCTTCATTTGCATCAATGATAAAATGCATGCAATGAAAATTTGTGTAGTCCCGACACATATAGATATAGTGACGCGTCACACAGGAAAAAAATTGTATTATTGTATTGCTTCCTAAACCGATTTCTTCAATGCTTAAAAATAATCTCTTGAAAGCAGAAAATGAAAAATCATTATTTGACTGTGCATGAAGAATTTAAGATAAAAAAATACTCATTTTGTAAAACATCAAAAGGTTATAAAGATGAAGAAATGTAATTTAAAGTTTCACATGATACAAAAAATTTGAAGATTAACACACACGCATAATCAAGAAACTTTAATCTATTTGATACGAACATGTACACGACTCTAATCCAACAAAGAGTAAGAACTCTCTAACAGCAGTAGCAATACAATTAAAAAATGCTATTTATCGATCCAAGTTATGTGCATAACAATGGAACCATCGTTTTCTTCGTCATTTATTTTCACTCCATGTAAATCCTATGATTTTTCCCGAAGAAGTCAAAGTCTAATTGGACAATTTCCTGTCCAGGGAAAAATAAAAAATTTAGTGTAAAAAAATAGGAATTAAATGGTATGGTAGTAAAAAGAACCTAACATAATATAAAAATGAATAAATAGCAATCGTATCTGATCAGTATCTTTTGACTACAAATGAAATATAAATTCGAGATAACAAAATATAATATTAACGAAAAGTAACAAATAGAAATTAAATTGCATAAATGACAAAAATATTAGGCGCGAGGCTCCCTTAATCCATTGATGTTAAACAAAAAATTAAGAGAAAAGCTAACAAAAATTATCTCAATCAAGTAAAACAACAAAGAATCATACCTTGAGAATAGAGTTGTGCAAAGGATGAAAATCTAGCAAAAATTAAAGAGAAAAGCTAACAAAAATTATCTAGAGAAATTAAACTGCATAAATGACACAAATATTAGGCGCGAGGCACCATGAATCCATTGATGTTAAACAAAAAATTAAAGAGAAAAGCTAACAAAAATTATCTCAATCAAGCAAAATAACAGAGAATCATACCTTGGAAATAGAGTTGTGCAAAGGATGAAAAGCTAACAAAAATTAACAAAAATTAAAGAGAAAAGCTAACAAAAATTATCTCAATCAATCAAAACAAAAAAGAATCATACCTTGAGAGTAGAGTTGTGCAAAGATGAATAGAGTTGTTAATTTAGAATAAAAAAAACGGTTTGAGGTATAACTCCCAAATAAATGACACTAAAAATCTACATTCATTGTCTTAAGTAAAATTAATATGTGAATTAATCTGGATCATTCTTTATATGCCCAAAATGTGGAAAAGTAGGAATTACCAATAGGTACTATTATAGTGTTCTTAGTTAGTGGCAGGTCCACCCATTAAAGCCCAGTAATCAGAGGTCCATAATTAAAAGAAAACATGAAAATGGACCAAATTTTTTTAGCCCAGGTCCTGCACACGTGCGAGATCAGGTATACGTAATATGAAAATACCACAAATAACCTTTCCTATTTAATATGTCAAAAACATGAGAAATATTTTTCACATTTCATATTCATTTTCTTCTTCTCTTTCCTCTCACCATTGTTGCAGATGAATATTTGTTTTTGTTCTTTCTCGTTTCTACCGAATCAGATGATGAAGATTTTCCATTGTAATGTTTCTTTTAAGGTTTTGGCGATCTAATCATTGTTGTGCTTGATTATGTTTTCGATCTCCATGGTTGATTTGTCGACTATATATTAGATCTAGATGAATAATCACATTTTTTGTTCATTTCGTTGCTAGATTCGATTATGCCACTTCCATTTTAGATGTTTTAGACGTGTTTCAGTTCTTTTTTGTATATGAATCAACAGTACGTATATCCCGTACTGATAGAAACTTAGTTTATTTTTGAGAAGAAGAAGAAGAAGAAGATGCATCGTTATGATTTACGACGAGAAGATTGTTTGTGTTTCCAGGTATGTATATTAACAATGATTTTCGGTTTCCATTCTATTTTTTTCATAGATTCGTTACTAGTTTTTCACATGCAGCTGAAGTTTAGATTATGAATCAGCAGTAAATATATGATGTACTGAAAAATTATGCTTTAATTTTGTTATTTTTGTAGTTTTTGATATTTTTCTTCTTCGATCTAGAAGTATATATGAAATATTGAAGAAAAAAAGTGTTTCGATTCTGGTTTTTAGAGATTCATTACTTGGTTTTCACATGCAACTGATTTTAGTTTCATTTTGGTTGTTTTTGATATGCTTTTAAGTTGTTTTTGTGTATTAATCATCGGTACGTATATGATATACTGGTGGATTTTAATGGAACAAGTTCAGATCTAAATAAACAATCATTTTTTGTGTTTATTTCATTAGTAGATCTGATACTTTTATGGTTTGTTTTTCAGTTTTCTTTTGTTATTATCAATTGTTGATAAACATCACTGTCCAGAGTTCGTCCTAAATTTTATACTTCTCTTGCTGTTTTAAAAGTTTGTGGGGATATAGTTGATGAAAAGAATGTACACAGTTGGGTTTTGCTTAGATTTGTTTATAGACCTTCTTTGATTCATATGTGTAGTATTTGAATTTTATGTTTGTTAGTGATGTTGTGAAGTGTTTGATGAATAAGTGTTCTTGAAATGCATTAGAAGCGTTGGGTATCTTTAGAGAGATGAGAATTGAAGGAGTTAAATTGGAATTGCATGACTGTATCTTACTCATTGTTGGTGCTCCACTTGGTGAAGAATTGAAGGGGATTTTGATTCATGTGTATGTGCTCTTCCTCTTATGTGGTCTTCCTCTTTTCTGTATTTCCTTTTAAGATTCATGATACAATTTCTATCTTATCTATCACGGACAGGTGAAGGTGGGAACCCGTTTTGCGTTACTCAACTTTGGATCACCAGTGGATGCGTCTCAGGTATATAAATTACTCCATGCCCTTCATCCACATCCTCATTAGAAGAAAAATTAGCAGGCAGAGGTGCATCTGGAACATGTATGTTGCTCGGATTTTGTTTCTTTTGTCATACATACCAAAATAAATAGAATAGTAGCTTGGTGCATCTTCTCGATGTTGTTTACTTCTCTGGAACTGTTATCCTCAACTGGATAGATAGACCTCACCCTGTGTAGTTTCTTAAATGCCAAATGGCCTAATGTAGGCTCATGGGCATGCGGATAAGTAAAAGGTTAGCCTAATATACAGTTAGATAATGTGATTTTGTTAACTGATACTATTTTTTGAAAGCTTTATCGTTCTCCCAAAATCATGTAGACCTCTGAGGCTGAACAATTATTTTTTCTACCACAAGTTTCCTAACTACCTGCTGCTGTGCGATATTGCTGTCTCACTGGAATACCCATTTCTTGCTTCATGCTACAAACAGACACCACCTGATACACAACTGTTTTTTTCAGCCACTATGTGGAAATGATAATCTATAGAGTCACAAGACTCATAAATTGTTATTATCAATTGTTTTTCAGTTTTCTTTTGTGTATTACCTATCAGTACATATATGACGTTTTTTAATTTATTTATCATTGATTCTTACAGATTTGTACTCTACCTGGAAGCAGTGCAGCAAATATGTACTCGAATTTGTAAGCATTCAGATATATAATCGGATTTGTAAGAAGTACGACAGATATGTACTCAGATTTCTAAGAAGTGCGACAGATATGTACTCAAACTTGTAAGCAGTGTAGCAAATATGTACTCGAATTTTTAAGCAGTGTACCAGATATGTACTCAAATTTGTAAGCAGTGTAGACACACACGTTTGGTAGTAATGGGCATTATGGACATTTCCATGTTTTAATTAATTTTGGACCTCCGGATTAAAAAAAATTTCGGTTGGACCCTACTATAAATAACTATATGGGCCTAGGACCAAACAAAAAATTTTCCAAAATTAATATGTGAATTAATCTGGACCATTTTTTTATGCCTAAAATGTGGATTGAAAATCTTAAATATTTAGCTTAATCTGGACCATTCTTTATATGCCAGAAATGTAGTTGAATAACTTAAATATGTATCTCAATCCAGGCCATCCTTTATGTGTCCAAACTGTAGATCTCCGTCCATTAGTAAAAACACCATTGTCCCTTATACATATACTAGGATATAACCCGTGTCGTAACGACACGGGGCTATGAGTTGTTCTGGTGTTGATTATTTTATTTTTTTCTTGCGAGACTAACATGAGATGAGCGTGGGAAACTTGGGGGAGTGGTAATCTTTCTTAAACTGAGCTTGAAGCTTTGATCGATATTATTAACATTTGCGGGATCGATTTCTTGTTATATGGTGATTAGGATGTCCATATATGAATATAAACTGCTATTTATACATCAGAGAGTATTTTTTCAGTGATTAATATATCTATGTAAGTGTGTACACTGAAACTCCACACAGATTCATTTATGATAATTGAGATAACTATCCATTCACAATTGTTGCAAATAATATCAACAAAATTGAAAACCTAAAGTCCCAAGCAGGAACTCGTAGAAATTCATAGTTTGATAAAATTAAATTGTCGACTACATTCCAAATTACAAATGCAGTTCAGTCAAGTGTAATTTTTTTCTAGATTCAAAAAGTTAAATCTGAGCTGCGAACCCTTCTTTCATATCCATGAAAACAGTTATATCTACATTAATTTTTAGAACCGCTGACTATTTTCAATGTACAATTGGCATGGTTATACATTAGTAATACTCAAACCCATGGTAAAAAAATGGTTAATCGGTTGGGTTAATATAATTGACGGCCAGTCATTTGATGGCCATCAAACATGTCATTCGCATAAATATGGTAATTAACATTCATCATTCCCTACAACTTTCTAGGTTTGAGAGACGTTACATTGTACTATGAAGCCTCTTGTTAAAGAATGATGACTATACATTTATGGTTTAAATGAAAAACGCACAGCTTACAGAATAGAAAAGAAGATAAAAATGAAAAACATTGAATCCTACAACATTCCCTTGGATATTAGTAGTATGAAGCGTCCGTGAATCTTTCTTAGCGGTGAAAAACGATGCACCTGATGAAGTTGCATACAACATATGCCAACTATGCTTTTCCTTGTAAATTAATAATACAATCTTGTAGTCTTATTAAATAGTAAAAGACACGCATTAAATAAAATTCCAGATCCAAACAAAAGAAATTTTCCCCTCTAATATATGAATCGATAAATGATACATGTATAGGAGAGTTTCTCTTTGTCGGCATATGCATTTGAGACCTAAAAGTAAATAAGATACCTTGTCTAAATACCAATGGTATGAAAACTTGTAAATGGAACTGATATTACACCTTGACTTAAGAGTACATAAGAGACCTAAATTTCAGGCTTAGCAAGATGGTTAACTATGTATAAATAATTTAATATGATCTTCTAAAATAATAACCATTCTTGGTGTCAACTGCATATAATCATTATTTGACTATGCATGAAGAATCTAGGATAAACAAATACTCAATTTGTAAACCATAAAAAGGTTATAAGTACGAAGAGATGTAATTTCAAGGTTTATATGATACAAAGAATTAGAAGAATAACAAATATAATCAAGAAACTTCAATCTATTTTTTTTTTGAAGGAAGAAAGTGGTAACCCTCTTAATTTTCATTAATATAATATATTTTCATACATCAGATTCAAGTACATCAAAAGTGAAATCCATGAGAAAATACAAAGATTTTGTATCATAAGAACAACAGTTGACTCATAATACATCTTAAGCATCAAAAATTTGAATTTCAATCTATTTGATACCAACATGTACACCACTCTAATCTGATTAAGAATATGAACTCTCCAATGGCAATAACAATACAGTTAAGAAATGCCATTTACCGACCCAAATTAAGGGCATAATCAATGGAATCGTCATTTTCTTCGTCATTTTTTTTAATCCATGTAAATCCTATAACTTTTGGTTGAAGAGCCTTATTGCAATTCCCTGTCCAGCGAAAAATAAAAAATATTGTGTAAGAAAATATAAATTAAAAGGTATGGTATGGTAATAAAAATAAACCCAACAAAAGAATAAAAATGAATACGTAGCAATCATACATCGGATCAGTATCATTTGACTGCAAATGAAAAAACAAAATCGAGATAAAAAAATAAAAAATTAACGAAAAAAATAAAAGAGAAATTAAACTGCATAAATGAGACAAAAATTAGGCATATGGCACCATGAATCCATGGATGTTAAAAAGAAAAAAAAAAGCTAACAACAATTATCTCAATCAACCAAAACAAAAGTGAATCATACCTTGGGAATAAAGTTGTGCAAATGATGAATCCTGGGAAAAAAATTGATTACAAAAGGGATTAACTTAATGGGCGTTTTATTTTGAATAAAAGTAACGTTTGACATTAAACGGGAGGAATAACTCCCAAATAAATGCACATTAAAAATCTGTTGTGCATGAAGAATCTAAGATAAATAAATACTCACTTTGTAAACCATCAAAAGGTTATAAGTGTGAAGAGATATAATTTCAAGGTTTATATGAGACAAAGAATTAAGGGAATTACAAATATATTCAAGAAACTTCAATCTATTTGACACCAACATGTACACGACTCTAATCCGATTAAAAGTATGAGCTCTCCAACGACAATAACAATACAGTTAAGAAATGCCATTCACCGACCCAAATTAAGGGCATAATCTATGGAATCATCATTTTCTTCGTAATTTATTTTCACTCCATGTAAATCCTATAATATTTGGTTGAAGAAGTCAAAGTCTTATTGGACAATTCCCTGTCCAGAGAAAAATAAAAAATATTGTGTAAGAAAATATAAATTAAAAGGTATGGTATGGTATTAAAAATAAACCTAACAAAAGAATAAAAATGAACACCTAGCAATCATATATATGATCAGTATCATTTGACTGCAAATGAAAAAACAAAGTCGACATAAAAAATAAAAAATAAACAGAAAATATAAATTAAAAGGTATTGTATGGTATTAAAAATAAACCTAACAAAAGAATAAAAATGAACACCTAGCAATCATATATATGATCAGTATCATTTGACTGTAAATGAAAAAACAAAGTCGACATAAAAAATATAAAAGAGAAATTAAACTGCATAAATGAACAAAAATTAGGCGCAAGACACCATGTATCTATGGATATTAAAAAAAATTAAAGAGAAAAGCCAACAACAATTATCTCAATCAACCAAAACAAAAGTGAAATCTACATTAGGAATAAAGTTGTGCAAGTGATGAACCTTGGGAAAAAAAATTGATTATAAAAGGATTAAGTTAATGGGTGTTTTATTTTGAATAAAAGTAGCGTTTGACATTAAGTG
Source organism: Papaver somniferum (assembly GCF_003573695.1). Classification (NCBI taxonomy): domain Eukaryota; kingdom Viridiplantae; phylum Streptophyta; class Magnoliopsida; order Ranunculales; family Papaveraceae; genus Papaver; species Papaver somniferum. The sequence continues at coordinate 73,960,336 of NC_039363.1, read as the reverse complement.
GGAGGAATGACTCCCAAATAAATGCACATTAAAAATCTGTTGTGCATAAAGAATCTAAGATAAACAAATACTCACTTTGTAAACCATCAAAAGGTTATAAGTGTGAAGAGATATAATTTCAAGGTTTATATGATACAAAGAATTAGAAGAATAACAAATATAATCAAGAAACTTCAATCTATTTGACCCCAACATGTAAACGACCATAATCCGATTAGAGTATGAACTCTCTAACGACAATAACAATACAGTTAAGAAATGCCATTTACCGACCCAAATTAAGGGAATAACAATGGAACCATCATTTTCTTCGTCATTTATTTTCACTACATGTAAATCTTATAATTTTTGCTTGAAGAAGTTAAAGTCTTGTTGGACAATTCTCTTTCCATTGAAAAAAATATTGTGTAAGAAAATAGAAATTAAATGGTATCGTGTGGTATTAAAAAAAGGCCTAACATAAGAATAAAAATGAATAGCAATCATATATCTATCAGTATCATTTGACTACAAATGAAAAAACAAAATTAAACTGCATAAATGAGACAAAAATTAGGCATGAGGCACCATGAATCCATGGATGTTAAACAAAAAATTAAAGAGAAAAACTAACAACAATTATCTCAATCAACCAAAACAAAAGTGAATCATACCTTGAAAATAGAGTTCTGCAAATGATGAACCTTGGGGAAAAATTTGATTATAAAAGGGATTAAGTTTATGGGCATTTAATTTTGAATAAAAGTAACGTTTGACATTAAATGGGAGGAATAACTCCGAAATAAATGCACATTAAATATGCCTAAAATGTTGATTAAAAATATTAAATATGTAGCTCAATCTGGACCGTTTTCTATATGCCAGAAATGTAATTGAATAACTTAAATATGTGCCTCAATCTGGGCCGTCCTTTATAAGTCCAAACTGTAGATGACTGTTCATTGGTGAAAACACCATTGTCCCTTATAATATAAGATATATATATAGTAGAACCCCTATAATTTAATCAGTGACAAATTAATAATCACGATAAATTAATAAATTTTGTCGGTCCCGAGTCGGGACCAATGTGCTAAATTAATAATTCGCTAAATTTATAAAATAATAATTTTTTTTGGTTTTCTATAGGTCCCTTCTAATATATAAATTAATAACTCTCCAATTTATATAAATTTAGCTTTACATTTATGCTAATTTAGTAAAGAATATTCAATTGTGACTTGGTTTTTCTAAAAATTGATGTCACATTGAATTTCATCTTGGATTTTTCTTAACATTAGAAGATTTTTTGGTGTCTTCGTGTCCAGATACAATAAAAACCTATTCCATATCTTTGCAGCTTTTATAGCTTCCTTACGAGAAGGTCGCTCTGTAACTACACTTTCATCTTCGACTTCCACATCATCACTTTCGTCTTTTCCCATGACACTCTCCATTATTTATTCGTCAGTCAACAAATATGAAATAATATCCTTTTGAAGGCAGTTTCAAAGAAATTCAACATCCATTCCACTGTGATAATTCAATCCGTTGATTAAATTCAGCAAATCTCTAGTTCCTTCATTATCTAACGCTTCACTTGGATTCTTCGACGCGGTGTCATCCATTGAATGAATCTTACAATGACTTTTTAATGAAATAAGGTGTATTTGTCATTTTGTTGATTATATTTTTTAGAATTAAACAATATTTTGATAATTAATATATAATTTAATAATTATTAATTTACGTGATTATTTAATATCGTAATAAATTTTAAATCTTGCCGGTCCCGACGCTATTATTTTATAAGGGTTATACTGTATCTTTGTATTCATTATGGTTCTGATCTCGTAAGCTTTTAGCATGGAAAACCTTTTAAGTGGTATAGGATGCATATGTATATCACTTCTCATCATATTCACCTTGCTAAAGTTTTCATATGTATATCAGTAAAAATCCAAATAATGCATATACAATTTTATTGTGATATTTTATAATTTAAACCATTAACTACCTTTTTTTAGCATTTAGTATTCCAATTGATATTTTAAGTTATGAGGTGATCAATCAATTAAAGACCAATAAATTTAGGTTCATAATAAAAGAGGTTACAAAATATCACGTCCGTCGGATGTCTTTGGCTAGGATGACATTGGGATGGTCGGATGCAACGTTTGCCTCTCAAAATATTATCCGACCGTGCAAGCTCAAAAACTCATTCTGTTTTGTATTATAGACTAGGATATGACGGCACGGGATCTAATTTATTCTCGATGTTGCCGAATGATTGTTTCTTATCGTATTTCGAAATATGTCATGTTAAATCTAACTCCAACGTCATTACATTGTGTCATTTTTTCCTAGTGTTGTTAGAATTTACTTTTTTACATACGTACGGTAGACACGCTGCTCAAGACGTTGTTTTAATGATGATCTCTAATAAACAATCACCTATTTTGACTTAAATTTGTTCTTTTTTTAGTTGGTTGAAGCATACTTAAATTTGTTTTGAATGCATACTTTGAGACTAATAATTAACCAAAAACATATAAAGCTAATAAATAAAGAAATTGTGGAATTTTACTTAAATATTTGTAAAATATGGAAACATCAAAATTGAACGACAACAACTTTTACATGATTTCTACCCCATACTATTTCAATACCTTTACAAAGTTCTTTGAAACTTTGGAATATAAGTTCTAAAAATTGTATCCAGAGAGAAAAAGAATATAAGATATGATGCATATGTTGGTGTTTATGTTCCCAAAATCAAACATATCGCGGTTCCATACACACTTTTTCAATTTTTCCTATGCGTACAAAAATATAGGATTAACATCCAACTTACTTCAGAAATCAAAGAAAATATATGTATGCACACCATTTTGTACATAACCTTGAAAGGAACATTAACGCTTGATGACTACAGGAGGCCAAATTTAACCTATGTATAACCAACTATTTAAGATAATCCATTCCATACCGAGAATGATTGTCGATATCTGTATAAGTGGATTGTTGTTAGGAAAATCTTTCATCGAGATTAACATGCCAACGATCAAACGGAAAAAATTATTTACAAAAGCATGAGTTCCAATAGTTCACCTGTATAATTTGAGAAAAATATCGGTTCCACATTATATTAAAAAGAAATGAAATTTAATAGCTTATTTAAAAGAGTAGTTTGAAGTGAGACTGCTGCAACAATCAAATGCAAGAGAAATTAATTTTTTAATATAAGATGGTAGTGTTGTTGGTGTTCCAAACTTTCTCCAATTGCATATCTATATTCATTATGAGATAGTGTTACCAATTAACTTTTATAAGGAAATATTGTGCCTAAGGAAATTCTTCATGACTATCGTACAAGCTTTCTAATTTGTTACAATATTAAAATAAATTACTCAACATAATTGATCTCAAACGACTAATCTATACGAAAGTGACACACTAACTCAATATGATGTTATCCCGATTGAATCATAGGCACTTGTGAATAAAAAAAGTGTAGGGAACTAAGTACGATATTGGAAAGAGATGTAATATTTAGTTTTAGTCTCATTAAATAACACGACACATGCCACCATCATTTTACCGTGAACATAAATCATCAAGCAACTGATTACTGATTTATTCCCTGAAAAAATCGAATTTTTATTGAACCAACCGACGTTCGGCATGCCACCATCATTTTACCGTGAACATAAATCATCAAGCAACTGATTACTGATTTTATTCCCTGAAAAAATCGAATTTTTATTGAACCAACCGACGTTCGGCATGCACCACAATCCCAATTCATAATCTATGTTGCTATTGGACACAACCAACATATTTTTCATAAAATATTTTCTAGCTTTTCCTTATTCAGTGAATTCCCAACAAACAGATTTCACATACCGATATTGGTATAATTATAAGATAACACACTAGTAACACAAACTCCGACTTTCAGTTATCCTGTAAAAACTGAAACATAGAGACTGTTGATAATTGATAATATTTATTTCGAACTACATGGATAAAGAGTTAAAATAGCCAAATGATATGAGAAAACTTACAATTCTACAACCTCCTTGTTCATGTCAACATCTGTAGACCTACTGTCAAAACATTCACATAATTGATAATTTACATTTTCTCCTACCTATGTGGTGTTATACCGAAGCTGCTACACTTCCCCCACTCACTTCCCCCACTCCCTTCACCCATTAGGTGTCATGGTTCTTAGCCGTTGATCCTTGGATTGAGATTAACAGGGGGTCTCATTATTATTGGATTTAACCAATAGATGCTTGACACATAGGCGGGGAAAAGAAGTGGGTGAAGGGAGCATGGGGTGTATATCATTTTTGGTGTTATACAAAACTGATATTAAAACTTATTAAGAATTGTACGAACTGAACATATAGTAGGTCCTTCGGAAAAATACCGAACTTTTATACTTTATCCGAGCTCAATTGGTATTAAGTGTCTAAAAGTAGCTTGCAGTGAGACCAACAGTACATAAACGCGAACAAACCTTTCACCCGACCTTATATATATCGGGCAAACGAATCTGACCTTGGGAAAACCCCCTAAATAACATGTTAATAATAACGATATCCTATATTATACTTCGTGAACATTTGTACAATGGACTCTAGCAGTGCTAAATTCATCCGAAATACGTAACGAAAAGATTTTTACCAAACCTCAATGTACGAATCAAATACTGGTATTTACCTCGACAGAGAAAACCAACCTGTGTCCCTTCTCCCTTGCTTTAAGTGGTATTTCATTTCCGAAAAAGTTTCGATGAACCTGAAAATTTAAAAATTGAAATGATAATACAGCTAAATACAAAGGCAAGATTTTAAAATATTTTATAAACTAACTTAAAATTCAGAAATTAATTAGACTACTAACAGATCTAACTCAAGTAAGAAAAGCACTAAAATCATCACATACACACCAGAACAACAAATACAATAAAAGAAAAACATCCAAAAAACTCCAACTTAGCAATACAACAAAAATGGACCAAAGATTGTAAAACCAAGAGTGCCAAAGTAAACGAAGGACAACAAAGTAAGACTAATTTATAAATGTTTGAAACTTCATTTTTGTTAAATCAAATTAAGAAAATCAAAGAACCTAATCGACGATTGGATCTCCTCTATAATTATTCACATTACAATAAAATACCTTAAAATAATTTGTGCAGTTGAATACAGAAAATGTCTATTTTTCGGTATTTGGTTCGTAGAATCAACTTCCATTTTCCCATATTCGAGGTCTACAGAAGGTGAAAAAATTTAGGTTAGCTAAAGGCGGCAAGATTTCTATAAACACAAAAAGAAGTACGATGAACTAAAAGCTAATTCAACTGGTAGTACTCACGTATTAACACTTCAAGTGAGACTTGGAAATCATACCAAAAAGTAAATTTACAGGATTAAGAATAACATATAGAACTTGAAAAATAATCAACCTTTATAATTCTTGTGAAGAGGAAGTGGGATGCACAAAATCAAATTCAAACAAAACTTAATAATCTAAATTAAAATTAATTGGGGAAAAATAAAAATATTCACCATACAAATTTAAAAATGAAATTCTAATTCAAAGAGCAGAGCAGAGAGAAATACAAACATTAAGTTGAAAACGTTGCAGCTATTGCGCTTTAATACCATTTGATGAATCTAATGAGCGCTAATCTAATCTTTACACAAATTAACCCTAAAATCAAAAAATAAAAATCAAAAATCTGAAACATTTCTCAATAACACAGATTTAAAAACACCAATTGGATGAAAAGAAATTTTGATGAAAATTAATAAACTATAAAAAAGTACAAACTATAAGAGAACAAATATAGTAACTAACCGCCTTTTCAATATGCAGTGGATGATAAAGAGATCTTCTTTGGTAGAAATATATTACACATTGGAGAAATTGAAATATTACGGGCATAAGAAGATCTTTTAATATTATTTTTTTTGATGAAAAAAAAGACGATGAAGAAGATGAAACAACATAATCATTTTTTTTGAAGCATGAATTAAGAGGGAGTTTAATTTATAATAAAAGAAACGGTTTCACATTGAATGTGAAGAATAACTCCAAATAAATGACACTGGGAAGGTGAAGTGGAGATTGAAATGTGGCTCGATCTGGACCCTTGGAAATGTAGATTGAAAATCTTAAAATCAGTGTCTCAATCTCAACCCTTCTTTATATGCTAAAAATGTAAAATATATGACTCGATCTGAACCGTCCTTTATATGTCCGAAATGTAGATAACCGTCCATACGGAAAAACACCATTGTCCCTTATAATATAGATTCAAAATAAAAGAAGAGATCATTTGTTTATACACACTGAAGGTCAAGCAATCAATCACTATTAAAAAAATATTAATAGGGGATGTGGAAAGTAATTGGGGGATATTTTACTATTCATGCCGGCATGAAAAAATCATGTCGATTTTGATTGCCGGCAATGAAAAACTATGCCGACATGAACAGTAAAATATCCTCGAATTAATCGTTTCATATAGAAACTGTGCTCGCAACTTCTATCGTAATATATTAAACATATGGCACAATTAAAATGTATTATTAAAATAAAACACAGACGCTGCATTTATTCAATAAACCACAGGTTACATTCAAGAAGAATTGCCTTGCCAATTTGTGGGAGTGACAAAATTTGAGATGGACTAGTATTATTTTTTCATATATTTTTATAAGAAACAACAAACATACAAAATAATTATAGTAGTTTCAAATATTTTGTATCTAAAGATCTGGGAACTTCGAATACTCCAAAAAATAATATCTTTCAATTGGAAATGTGTAACTAGTTATAATACAACTTGAAACAAAGGCAAGAATTACATCCATAATCTCTTGATGTTAATCGTATATGTAATTGTTGTCATAAACCAAATGATGAGAAGATATATATACTTCAGTTACCGTTGAATGGCCCTTTCTTAAGAGCTACTAGTACTTGGTATACTATATGTCAGAGGGAGCTCATTTTTCCGTCAAAATTATAAACATAGTGATGTATACTACTTGGTTTGAGTCGTGGATTACTAATAAAGAACCGTTGGGGACCAATTGATGAAGCTCCATTGCTACGTGCATCCTTGAAAACAGAAGTTCAAGATTTCAATTAAGCATAATCACAGTTCCCGTATAAACATAAACCACCAGTCATGCACTTATTGTTACACCTCCCGCAATGTCTCTTGTCATAGGATAGATTGACACACTTCCCGTTACAACATGTCTCAGTATAGAATTTGCATTTGCTCTTACACGCGCCACAGTTGTCAGGATCTGATATTAAGTCGACACACTTGTTATTACAACAAGTCGATCCAGGACTTCCTTCGGCCAAACAAACATATTCGTTCTTGTTACAATGTGATGCAGCTCTTGGGTTTCGAGGTTTCACTTCTTCCTTGAGGAAACGACTTATGCGTTTGGCTTTCGAAGAACTAGTTAATGATAATGATTCATATTCTTCGACCCCGCTTGGCAAAGAGGAAGTTTTTGATGAAACAGTTACTTCTTCTCCTTGATGATCTCTTACTAATTGTTTCTCTCCCCCTAAATGGACAGTTGCGATTGTCAAAGCTATTGTGACAGCCATGATTATGGCAACAGTAAAGAATGTGTTCTTGTTCACTGCCATAATAAAAGAATAGTAATAAGAGAAAGAAGGGGAGAATTTGGAGTAAGTAGGACTAGAAAGGAGAAGAGTAGAAGAAGAGGGAGATTAAGATCGTAACTATGAATTTACAAGTTTGTGAAGAAGAAGTTTAGGGATGTTCCGTGTAGTAAAGACGTGGGCTAAAGTTATTTATATAGTGATCGCAGGATGTGAAAACTGTGAAATGCAATGTAAAGTTAGCTCAGTTGACTTGGGGAAAAAGAGTGAGAAAAGTTGGAAGCCCATGAAATGTTGCGAAGGGTGTGGTACAATTCTAAGACTAATATTTTGTTTGTGCATTTGAAAATTCAATTGATAAATGTGAGATGCTTTTGATTCAAGTAAAGTAACATTTATATGGGTTCACATTTGATGAATCAAATACCGAGTGCATATACGTTTCAGACAAAGAATCTATACGTGTATGGTAAACAAATTTTAGCGTGTTTTTGTCATTGAACCACTTGGTACGATGAGTAAATTAGAAGGTGACCCTATATGTGGTTTAACAAACTAGGGCATGAACAGGGCCGGTGGGTTCGTCTATGTGGGCCAGTGGCCCCTATCTAATGCTATGAAATCATTTTCAACTTAGAGATCAGATATATACACCGAGTGATTGTCCCGCAAAATATACCGAGTAAAACAAAAAGTGGGCCTAAAAACAGGCCCCTGTTAACTACCAAAGGGCAGGCCCATTTTTTTATTTCACTCGGGATAATTTCTCGATATGTGTAGAATTTCTCTTTAGACATTTCATTTTCTAGCGTTTTTATTTTTTTATTAAATAAATTTCGATTTTCACTAAAATTCCACGGTTTCTACATTTTAGCCATTAGTTTAACTTTAGAGAGGGAGAGAAAGGCAATGGTAACAGACACGAAAGTCATTTCCGCTTCCATAAAGAGTGTTTTTCTTTTTTTGAAGCATAAAGAGTGGTTCTTAAACAATAATAGTATGAAAAACGACTTAAAAAACCGTATACCCAGAAGAAAAAATGATGAATTTTGGGTTTTTTACAAAAATATGCATGTTCTTTTTTTTGTGGTTTACAAAATTAGGCCAGTTTTTTATTTCTAACAAAACTATGTCAGTTTTGACCAAAAACGATGGATGGAAAGTTAGCTCAGTTAAGTGGACCTAAAAAGATCTAATAGTCTTGGGTCATTGATAATCGACTCGATGATTTGATTCTGCACACGTCACCAAATGCTGCATACGTGGCACACTTATCTTCTTCTCCATAAATGCAAATCTTCACCACCACAGAAATCAACTTTTCTTCATTTTCAGATATGAAAATATGGGTAGTGGTACGAATGATAAAGTAAGTTCAAGTAGTATGATAGTTTGTTTAATGTGTGAAAATAAATAAGATCATGAAACAAAGGCATGTCCTTTGGTTTATTCAAGGTGCAAGAGCTTTGTTAAGGTCTAAAACAGATGGAACTAATGGAACATTGTTATTGAAATGCTTGAATCCCACCTGAAACTATTTTGAGTGGTTTGTTCAAGCTTCTTCCCATACTTCAGCACTTCCAATCAAGCTCCCATCAACTCAAGGTTGTATTGTTTGTGGGGAAGAAAATCACGGTGTTACAAACTGCCCATTAGACATAAAAAATGCTTCAAAGACAATTGCAGAACTGAAGGTACGTAAAAATCAACATAATTTCAACATAACATACTTAGTGTGTAAGAGGAAAGCTTGTGATGCATTCAAATGGGTTTCAGATGCTGTTGTAATTCAAATTAGGAAAACATTAAAGTGAAAAGTATATGAACTATGCAAGAAATTTAAGAAAAATCTCAAAATATAGCCTTAAAAAAAATTATAATAAAAACGTGGATTTTTCATTTTCAGATCTTGCATTGTCTTACAAAATATATCATGTAATAATCCATCCATTCGAAAAAGATAACATGAAAATCCACAAAAGTTTCAAAAAAGAGATATATTAGCACAAAAGAAAGACTAAGACTCACACTAACAGATCAAGTCACTAAACACATATGGAATCAGACTTTCATGTACTTCTTTGGTTTCTTGTTTCCCTTTGGATCTGCAACTGTGAAGGTGACTTTGTTGGTAACAGAACCAACATGCTTGTTAGTCTGATTGAAAACAGGTTGAGAAGAAGCCTTTCTCTTGTTCGGCCTGATCTTCCGGCACCTTTTTTAGAGGATTCACCAACACATGTTTTTGAACTGGTCTTGTTGTTCATTCCACCCTTACCAGTATTAGATGCACCTGTAGAAGAACTAACATCCACTTTTCTTTTGTTGTACTTTCTTTTCGATGGTTCTGGGACATAATTGGTGGAATTTGAGCCCTTTTGGATTATGTCCAGCCTCTCCACTAGCACAAGTCTTTTTTATAGTGACCTAAAACTCCACACCTCTTACATCTTTTTTTTTTCTTCATAGAGTGAGTTTCATCATAAGAAGGAATCCTTTCTCTCCTTGGTCTTCCAGTTTTCCTTATGTTCGTAGGAGGCAGCATAAATTCCACCAATATTTTCTTCACAAAGAAAGAAAGAAAAGATATGAATTTGTGTTATGAAACAATTGAGGATGTGTACTATATAAAGCATGTATGAAACCCTAAAAGAATATTTGTTATTACTTTATATTTATTGCACATAAAAATATAGAAAAAAAATCATAGCAAATTCTTTTTACTATTACAATAAATTAATTGTTTGTTATTACCCAGTCAGCTTCACTTGACAATGGATAAAACTTTGGTGCATATGTAATTTATAATGTTCAACATTGTATACAGGGTCACAGTACCTGCAAAATGAAAACAAACATGTCTGTAACCATTGTCATTTAGAAGATTTGAGCAAGGAAAAATAACAAATGAAAACAGAGGAATCAAAACAGGGGAATTAAAATGCGCTTTTGGTGCAGCTGCGAATGCGAGGGTTGAATGCCAGCGGAAGGCCAGACTCCAAAGAAGATACCTAGTACCAAAAATAAATAACAACCTTTCTACGCTAGTTATAAGTTCCACTAAAATTTGCTTTTAATACCATCCCTCACTTTAAAAAATAGCTCTGCAACGTCACCCTGACGTTTGCATACTAGTTCTTCCTACTTTCATGTTCTCTGAAAATTTCTTTCTCAACCTTCTATCCATCACCATTAAATCTTTCATTCTCCTTGTTATTCTCATTAGCAGTTACTTGATATTCAAATCCCTGTTATCTTTACCACAATTTCTTATAAACAGTCAGGATTAAACAAAGTTGTTTCTAATACTAAGAACTGCAACTACATTACAGAGTTGCCTGACATAAATTGCATACACTGCCTCAATTTCAACATTAAACGTTTCCAGCATTTCATTAAACATTTCTTTAAATAAAGTTTTTCAATCACTGAAAGTTCAACATGCCAAAGTACCAAAAAACATCCAGATACCAACATTCATGACCCATGTACTATTAATTCACAAAACATTCATAGAAACCATGCAACTCTCCTAGCTATACACCCACAAAAATCAACACCCCCCTTAACATCAACACTTACTTACTTCATAAACTTAAAACAACCAGAGATAAATCCGACCGAACTTCAAAATGACGAGAGAAGAAGATTACCATCACCAGCAGCAGATTCAAAAAGGTTGGGATAAAGAAGAGTTACCAGAAATACCGTTTTGTAAAAAACTTGTTAACAGTATTCAAGTTTTATGCGCAGCCTGAAAACTTGGTCTCTTCTGGTAACTCCGAAATGATTACCACCAATCATCTTCATAAATATCCCACCCCTCTTCCTCATAACGTTCATTGTCAGATGGAGCAGGTGAAGTTCCACTGGAAGAAGATGTATCATCACTGCCCTCACCATCTCCTTCCTCCATATCCTCCATTTTCTCATCATCTAAACTGTCAAGATTCACACTTATCTTTATTCTGCTTGGATCACTCTCATTCATGGTGCGTGCAAAGATCTTGGGATTGGAAAGTTCATACTCGAATCGGCTCTTTAATTTCCCTTCATGATAAACTCTCATCTTGCGTTTATCCTCTGCAGCATCAGAATCAAGGTCACTGTATCCACCTCCTCCAAATAATACTCAAACCCCTCTGAAGCCTCAGAATCACTCTCTGTTGCACTTCCATACTTTGGGGCTTTGGCATGTCTCTCTTCCCATTCTTCATCCCTCCGTTATCTCCTTGCCAAATACTTGGGTACCCATGCAGAATAGAGATCCTCGAGTTTCCTCTCTCTTCATTTTTGAGAAGCTTCTTCTACTTCTCTCTGCAGTATTCGCTCTCGAACATGACGATCTATTTCAGACTGAACATCTATCCTCAGTTTCTGTAAATCACTCAAATTCAGAGAATGAAGAAGAGATTTGTCCTGTGAATATTCCGGTGTTTCTGGTGGTGCATCGGGAAGATTTCCATCGGAGTTTGGTGAATTCTGGCTAGGATTTTCAGCCATCTTCTTCTATTAGCCTTCTTAACCTAAACTTTTCCTCTTCTGGTAACCAGTTAGGAATAAAATACTTAGAGAATAATAACATTTTGGTTAATCACCTCTTTAAAGACCCATTTGTGTCTCTTCAATTCCATGTATGACACTTAGTTAACCGTCAAGTCACTTTGTTAACTACGCCCATTCAAAGCCATGTGTATCCCCTTCACTCTAATGACCATCATTACCCTAACAATACCTATTTTCAACACCTAATCTTTACCCTTACCATTACTCTCTTTGGAACTGTCATTAAGGGAGGTTTTAGTGGGTCACCAAATTTTGAAATTTCTTTTTGGGGTCTAATTAAAAATTTATTTTGTATGCAGACTAGAAGAAGGCAGCATCATTTGGGAGGCACCATTATGGTCTGGGGTTTGTCTGGCAGATGCATTACTAGCCCTTCTACCAAACCAGAAAACACCATGAACTTTCTCATACCACCCCAATTCCATCCACCCCAAAAAAAATTCTCCCTCCTTCTTCTTACCATTATTACATTTGGCAGTTTACTTCATCACATATACGTCAGCCCGAGAAATGACAAATCTGATAAATATTCAACAACCCAAACCTATGTCATGCATCCTCATTCCAACTTTTATCAGAAGCTCCAACAATGTATTATTTGGTTTGTCCATATGTGGTTTTCGCTCCACAACATTCACGTGAACACCTCAAATCAAAATATGCCCATAAAGCTCGGACATGGGAGTGACATCCTATATGCTTACCCTTTTCCCCAAAGCAATCTTTGCAGCATAACTATAGTTACCTTACACCAATTTTCTCCTGAAACTTTCTTAGTTCATAGTCAACAACTTTCTCATTCCTTTTTTAAGGTTCAAATTCATATACAAACAAAAACCCCTCGTCTTTCCTTTAGTATCCTAGTATGTAACCTATATCAAAACAGTACCAATAAAAGATTCTTTTCTCTTCATCTGTATTTTTTTGTTAATGACTTGGGAATCTGATCTTCATCAATCTATATTCATTTATACCCAATTCTCTTTCGTAATGGAAACTTCACACCTCTCAGAAAATACCCAAAATTTGAACCAAGAAATTCAAACTTTTTCTGCTCAAATGACTGAGAAACTTACTTTACCATCTACACTTGCTAAACCAGTTTTCATAGATAAAAAAGTTGTCCTAGCTGAAGCTGATACCAATTAGAAATGGTGTATGGTGCGATATGCTTGTTGCGAAACTTTTATCCCAACCTCTTCTATCAGGTTTTATATCGCAATAACTGGCCTTTAGATCAACACCCAACCATTAATACCTTCAATGGTCAGCGAAAAAAAGTTCTTATTCGTTACTTATCTGAAGAAAATTTCAACATAATCAATTCTCAGAAACCCTGGTTTGTCTGTGGTTATCTAATGGTGTTAAAAGTGGTTCTTGTTGAAGGCTGGCCTCCAAACCATCAACTCTTTTTTGATGAAGAAATTATGTGGTTCATCTTATGCAACATTCCAAATGAATGTACTGAATTCGAGGATCTCCAGAAACTCACCCTCAGTACGGGGGATCTTATTGAATCCCAAAATCCTTTTGGTAAACGAACTCTTATGAAGAATGTCAAAGTGTGCATTAGAATCCCAGTTCAAAAGCTCTGCCAACATGTATCCCTCTCTTTACAAGTGGTAGAAGTGAACCTTTCATGATTGAATGCAGACACATCAAAGTTCCATGATATTTTTGTACATCTTGTCGCATCCGTGATCATAAAGATCAAAACTTCCCTGCTTGGAAACTAAAGCAGATGCTCGCTGTAGCAACTATACCCTCCCAGCTATCTCAAAATTAATTATGCCTCCTGCAGTCAAGCAAGTTGATTCCTCCTCTACTATCATCACTGATACTATTATGCAGCAAACTGAGATTATACCAGAAACACAGATTGAATCAACTGCAATTGAAGCGTGCAATAAAGGAAAAGGAGAAGCTATTAATCAAAGGATGGAAAATAGTATTCATAAGATCTTATCAAATACTTTTCAAATGGCCCCCTTCGTGAACAGATCCACCACTCTGAAGATCTTTGATGTTGGTCATGTTCATAAACGTGTGACCCAGTTAGAGAATGGCCTACCAATTGTTCTAAAGCAAGTCACTACTCAAAATGTTATTGTTACTGATTCTATCTCTGGTTCCGAGTCAACTCCTAGTGGTCCGATTCGTACCACCAATTCTTCAAGAAGATTGAAAACTATTGCTATCCCAAATACCAGCCCAATAATCACTAGAGGAACATCTAATTATGCTGAACAAAATGCTCTAGCAAACCTCAAAAGAAAGATTAATCCCGGGGATGATTTACGGAAACGTACCAGAGCTAATTCTAGTTTGACTAGTATAGCAACTATCCCTGAAGAACAAACCTCTACTGAACCTAATTATGCTCAGTTGTGTCCTCCAATTACCAAATTGGGGGAACTGCCAGAAACTGATCTCTCTACTTGTTCTCTCAACACCCAACCAATCTTCAACTATTTTGGGAGCTATAATGTACCTGCTGACACTTCCTCAAGGAACAATGTTGTCCGCAATAATTCTCTTCTCAATGCTACCAGTTCTACTCTCAATTCCTCCCAAATGGCTTCTCAAAGTGGTGATGGTACCAGTGCTTCTCTTAGTGGTGGATCTGACTCTACCACTCAAATAAATTACCCCCACCCTACACCTTATATTGATACTGCTCAAAATACCATAAATCTTTTCCCTGACAATAATGTCAATCTGATTGCCTGGAACCTTCGTGGATTTGGTAAAAAATCTGCTAACAAGTAGCTTATCCTATTCTGTAAGAATGTCAACCCTGACATTATTTTCCTGTCTGAAACTAAAATGAACAAAGACATGGCTGCTAGAAAATTAAGAAACATGGGTTTTCCTTGTACTTTTAATGTACCCTGTGTTGGTAGAAGTCGTGGTCTTGCTCTTGCTTGGAATAAGGAGGTTCACCTAAATGTTATTTCATCCAGTCTGAGGGGCATCTATGTTACTTCTACTGACATCATCCATTCTAAAACGTGTCATATTCATTTTATATATGGTGAACCTAATAGTAGTTTAAGGCAAGCCTTTTGGGAACAACAATGTCAATAGACTATTTCCCCTTTAGATGAACCAGTTTTCTTTATAGGAGATTTCAATGCTCTATTAGGAACTGAAGACAAAATGGTGGTCTAGAAGTAGATGATCATGATTTCGAAAACCTTGGGAATTTTTGTACTGTTTTTAATCTGCATGATCCTGGTTTTTCTGGTCCTAAGTTTACTTGGTCTAATATGCAACGGGGCCCTGACTTAATTCTGGAAAGATTAGATAGATGTCTGATTAACCAAACTGCTGAAGATCTTTTTCCTAAATTTTGTGTTAACAATATTCCTAGGGACTCCTCTGACCATTGCCCTATGCATATAGGATTTAACTATGAGGATAATTGTATGCCTAGACCCTTCCATTTTATGGCCATGTGGATAGAGGATCCTACTTGTAGAGACATCATAGCTAATTCTTGGTTTGTTAATGTGGTAGGCTCCCCAGCATACAAACTTAAATCCAAGCTTTTAAGTACTAACAAAGGCTTAAGAGATTGGAATAAATCTTCATTTGGTAATATTCAAACTAATATATCTACCATTAGGAAAGAGCTGACCGACCTCCAAGTCTCTAATCCTACTGTTACTAGTAATACTTTTAGACTTAAAGATAGACTTGAATATCTGTATAACTTGGAGAATTATATTGGAAGGACAAATCTAGAGAAGTCTGGCTCTTGGAAGGTGACAGAAACACACCATATTTTCATAGAGTCACTCTCTTTAGAAGAAAAAGGAATGCTATTAGCTGGATAAAGAACTCCTTGAATACTATTCTAACTGATAGAGATAGTATTGGAAATTCTTTCATAGATTATTTCAAAGTCCTATATTCCTCCCATACTCAG
Source organism: Papaver somniferum (assembly GCF_003573695.1). Lineage (NCBI taxonomy): Eukaryota > Viridiplantae > Streptophyta > Magnoliopsida > Ranunculales > Papaveraceae > Papaver > Papaver somniferum. The sequence continues at coordinate 73,944,189 of NC_039363.1, read as the reverse complement.
CAATTTCAAGAAAAAATTCTTGCTGACCTCCCTGTTAAGTTCTCTGATGAACACAATGCATTCTTAAATTCTCCTATGACCCCAGTAGAAATTAAGAATGTTGTCTTTCAAATGGGGGGGGGGGGATATAGTGTGAGATGTTGTTGTTGATATGACTCAAACCTGCTTCAGGACATGTAACATTACTAAGGTTTTTAATCATACCAACATAGATCTCATCCCCAAAGTCCCTCTTGCTGAACCGGTAACCCAGTATAGGCCAATTTGCCTCTGTAATTTCATTTACAAAATTCTTTCAATAAACCCTGGCTAATAGACTGAAACCTTTTATGAACAATATTATCTCTCAAAATCAAAGTGCTTTCATCCCTAAGAGGAGCATTTCTGATAATATCTTGCTAGCTAATGAGGCCATTTATGCTATCAATCACAATGACAAAGTTGAGGGCATAGTTGTCATTAAACTTGATATGTCTAAGGCCTATGATAAGCTTGAATGGGATTTTTTGGAATTTTTTTAAACTAAAATGGGTCTTTCCAATCACTGGGTTAAACTGATAAACCAGTGTGTCTCTATTGTGTCTTATTCTGTCCTTCTTAATGGTAGCCCTACTGGTTTCTTCCAACCTGAAAGAGGGCTGAGGCAGGGGGACCCTCTCTCCCCCTACCTTTACATCATTTGTTATGAAGCCCTTTCTTCTTATATTGATAATCTGCAAAAGAAAGGGGTCTTAGAAGGTATAAAAGTTTGTAAAGAGGCCCCTGAAATGACTCGCCTTTTGTTTGTTGATGATTCCCTCCTGTTTTCAAAAGCTACTACAGAAAATTTTCAAGTTATTAAAGATTATATTCAAAAGTATTGTCTTGCTTCTGGGAAAGAAATCAATTTTGAAAAATCTGGCATTTTATTTAGCAGGAAAATCCCTGAACATATGAAACTCTTTTGGCTAATATTCTAGATATTGAAAGCAAAGATTTATGAGAAAAATATCTTGGCACTCCCACTGTGTTCCAAGCTTCTAAAGTTCAGACCCATATGGGTATTCTCCAAGACGTTGATGCCAAAATTTCTATTTGGCTTCATAAGATATTATCTCAAGCTGCTAGAACTACCCTTATCAAGCATATTGGACAAGCCATTCCTCTTTTTCAAATGGGGGATTTTCTAATTCCTAAAATCCTTTGCAAACAAATGGATTCTCACCTCTGCAAATTCTGGTGGGGTGAAACTTTAGATCCTAAAGATAGAAAGCTTCACCTCCTTGGATGGGAGGTCTTATGTTCCCCTAAAGCTGAGGGAGGTCTGGGATTTAGAAAGGCTGAATTAAACAATCTAGCAATGCTTGCTAGGCAAGCCTGGAGAATCTTAGAAAATCCAAATTGTTTACTGGCCACTGTTCTTAAGGCTAAGTACTTTCCTAAAACTGATTTTTTAAATGCTAAACGCACATCCAAATGCTCTTGGACTTAGAAGTGTTTGCATGCCATAAAGGAACTCATAAAACCTTTTATTTCTTGGATTGTTGGGGATGGTCAATTTATTGACCCATGGTGTGATAAATGGATTCTTTCTCTAGGGTCTGCTACACCCAACCCTCTTGTTCCTCCTGATCCTAGTATTAAAGTTGCTTATTTTATTGATTCCCATACTAGGAGTTGGGATGTGTCTAGACTTAACACCCATTTTGATAGTGCTTCTGTTCAGAAGATTATCTCCATTCCCTTAATCAAGCTTTTCACTCCTGATAGGAGGTCTTGGGATCTTTCAAAGAATGGAAAATTTTCCTCTAAATCTGCCTACTTGGGACTCAGAGGCCTTAAGCCTTCCTCTTGTAAAAACCTTTGGAAGCGTATTTGGAAAGTTAGAGTTCCTTACAGAATTCAGGTTTTTCTTTGGAGAGCGGCTAGAAATGCTTTGCCCTCCAGAACTGTTCTTCACACTAGAATGCCTATGCATAGTGTGGATTGTCCTACGTGTTCTGATCCTCATGAGACTATTATGCATGCTTTGGTCACTTGCCCCTTTGCAAGTAGAGTCTGGTTTATCTCTGATTTTAACATCAAAACTCAATTTTTTCAGAATAAATCTTTTATTGATTGGCTCCTGTTTGGGTTAATTGACTCTCAATCTAAATTATCTGAGAATGATCAATGTCTCTTTGTGGATATCCTTTGGTCTCTCTGGAACAGTAGAAACAATTACATCTTCCAAAACATTAAGGAAAACTTTACTGCTGTCCTAGATAGAGCTAGAGCTATGCCCCTCACCAGAAAATCTAGGAATCCTAGTAGTTCTATACATTCTACCTTGCATGTTAACATTTGTGATAAATGGATGCCCCCAAAGTTTGGTTGGATTAAATGTAATACTGATGGTGCCTTTGATGATATCTCTGGAGAAAATGGTGCAGGGTATATGATGCGAGATTTCTCAAAAAAAAACAACCTTTTGTGCTTCTTTAGTCTTCGATGTTCACTATGCTGAAGAAGTTGAAGCAAGAGCAATCTGGTCAGTTCTTAAGAAAGTTGTGGAACAACACTTAACTCATATCATCATTGAAAGTGATGCAAAAGATCGCATTGATCAATTTGCTCCTGGGAATTTTGATGGGGATTCGTGGATAGATGTTATCTTTAAAGACATTCTCTTTTTTTCCTCTAAGTTATCTGCATGTATTTTTAGTTTTCAACCTAGAAGTTGTAATTTGGTGGCTCATGAACTTTCCCAGTGGGAAAAACAAAACAATTCTACCATGTACTGGTCTAAACCCCCTGTTTGAATTATTCCAACAGTTGAGGAGGACTATTAGCCTTTTTGAAGGCCTTTGATTATAAAAAATAAAAAAAAACAAGGGAATTAAAACAGAAAAATCAAAACAAAGTATCACTTAATTAGACCAGTTTGGTCTTAAAGTATCAGAACACAAACTGCATGTTGATAGGGAAATCCCCTTAGATGCCACTGCAAACAACTACATGTCTTTTTTGGAAGATCCACAGTGAAAACAGTATTCTTTTGGAAATCCCCTAACTGACCATCTTTCCATTTTTCTGCCTCATTCCTTCTCTTATAGAAAAGTCCCATCACCAGTTCAGCATAAATTTGTCCCAACTTAATGATGGTCTTATCCCCAACTTCTTAATCATGTTATTGAAAAACTCTGAAAAATTATTGTTGATGTGCTCACACTTGCTATCATTTGGAAAATGAGACCTAGACCAGCATTCATTTCTTTCTTCCATAAGATACCTTGTAGCTGCTTCATTCTCGGCTGCATTTTATTCATGTGTTCCTAAAAACAAATTTAAATAATATCAAACTCATGTTGTGTATTCCTATTTTGTTTATCTTATTACTAAATGAAATCATGTGTATTCCTAGTCTGCAATTGAGTTCTATGTTTTTGATCTAGTTTGTGAAGAAATACGTACATCAAAGTGTCTTTTCTTGTAACATTTGGCAGCTTCTAGAAATGAGTTTGTAAGCTGAATCCCATTAAGTATTTTTTGAAATTCTTCTACAAATGTTTGCTAAGTAATATTAATCATTTTGAGTTATTTGAAGACCATAAAACACAAATAGATTATATTAAGAATAGTATAACATTACCTGAAACACAATTTGTGTTCATCCATGCAGAAGTAATAGTCACAATCTTCACTAATCCCCCCAAATAACTTTCAAGTCTTTGAGAAATATCTTCCAATTCTCAGTAGTTTCATTCCTACGTACTATTATACCAAGAGGAACTAACCCATTCTGACCATCAAGTCCTGCTGCAGCAATTAAAACACCACCAAAATTCCCACACATTTGGCAAGCATCCAAGATAATGACTTTCCTACATCCACCCAAGAAACCCTCTATAGCAGGCTTAAAACAAAGAGCCATTGACAAGAATGTATTATCTATAATTCCATATGATAAAGTAGCCACGCTGCCAGGCATTTTTCCTGCAATTTCAACAAAAAAAATAGTATAATGTTAGTACCATAAAGTTCGTATTGTCATTAGACTAACTAAAGACAAACATAACAAATAAAAAATTCAGTAAACATTATTACCTTTACCGTCTCACAGAATGCAGAAATTTTCTTATAGTGCTCCTCATAACTACCATAAAGTTTCTGAAACACAATATTTCTTGCCGTACATGTTGTATGGTACTTAATGTTGACCTTCATTGTCTTGTTGAACTCAGCTGCCAATAACTCAATATCAGGGATTTTTGTTTTATTGCCAAGAGACTTCAACCTATCCATGTACCAATCATCTACAAATACTGGATTTGCACATCTGTTCTTCCCTTTAACATCACCATTACATTTGTGAGTAATATTCCAACTTCTAAGAGCGAATGTATGTCCTTCACCCTTCATGACTCTACCATAAATAAAGAAAGAACAGTTGGTCTTCTTCCAGTTGATGCACTTCACCCTGATCTTTGTGTTATTAGAATCACTTAACTTAACTTGGTTTATGCTTCACACGGTAACCCCTCAAATGTTTCTTGAAATCATGTTTACTAACAAATTTGCTTCCCTTGATCAGGCTATAAGGATCTAATTGTTAAAACTAACACCCTCAGGGAACATTTCTTCACCTTCCTCTTCCTCTAAATGTTCTGCATAATTTTCCTCAAACTTTATGTTATTAAGAGGCTCTGTACATTTAGGACCATTGGACTCAGATCAATGTAAAGGTACTACAAGTTCAAACCCAACATGTTCATCTTTTTCTGATAAATAAAAAAATATACAACAGAATCATTTAGTATAATACCAAACGCAGGAGAAACATAACAAACGAAAAGAAAGAAAACAAAAGAAAGGAAGCCATCACTAAAATTATTACATTCTTCTTCTTTGTCAGAGGCAGAATCCATCAAGTTCCCATAATGGACCCTACAAAGCCACAAACACAAGGAAAATAGTAGTAAACAAAACTTAAAGAAATAATTAAATGACTAAAGAAAACTTAAATAAATAGTAGCAAAGTTAACTTCCTTATCATTATCAACTTATATCTCACCAAAGTTGGGATCACCACTGTAGATGGTGGATTTTCAACAAAGGTCAAAACCGTGAAATCATGATACTGCATGTTTCTGACACGGCTTCAGGGATCCATGTGACGATCCGTGTTTTACGAAGTATGATGCATATGTCTCTCAAAATGCCTCTCTGGAGAGTTCGACACCGGGCATTTCATCGTAGCCTCTATGTAGAATAACGTAATTCGGCGGTTCTCCGTAAGATTGAGAGCTTAACGCCTTCAGGATGCCGGTGACACTCACTGTTTCCTAACTACATAGAGGAAGTCTCCTCTACATAGAAGAATAATTGGGAGGTTCTCCGTAAGATTGAGAGAAATAACGTCTTCAGGACGGTGATACTCATTGTTCCTGACTATGTAGAGAGACTCGTGTACAGACTCAGGCGGTCCTCCATACATGAAATGTTGAGAGGGCAAAACGTCTTCAGGACATTAGCAACACTCGCTGATTTACTGACTATACGCAAGATATTAAATTCTAGGTCATATTCACCACTGAATGCCTAGAAGATAATATATTTTATCTCATTACTCCCATTTCATGATCGAAATGGTAATAGATAAATGTATTACTCCGATTTCATGATCGAATCCACACCTGATCTCATGAAATGGTAATAGATGTTACTCTGATTTCATGGTCGAATCCACGGCTGATCTCATGAAATGATAATATCACCACTTATTTTATTACTTAGATTTCATGATTGAATCCATGGCTGATCTCATGAAATGGTAATAAATATTACTATTATTTCATGGTCGAATCACCACGGTCCCATGGAATGGTAATATCACCGCTCATTTTCATTACTCCGATTTAATGGTCAAATCTGCGATTCCATGAGATGGTGATGAAATTATCATTATATAATTCTGAATCCATAGTCCAATCCGCTGCTGATTTTATGGATTGATAATAAATAACTACTCATCTTATTACTCAGTTTCATGAATTATTCTCCACTGAATTTCATACATCAGTAATAAATACCCAACAACCGGGCATCTGGACAATCACTGAGTAAGCCCCACAAAAATGGTGCGAATGTATTCGACAATGATGCACGACTGAACACCCGGATGCACGAACGAGTGTCCAAAAATATGAAATAATGAGGAATCCTTCGCAAAACAGGAGAAAACAATAAATATTAATAAAATAATAAGAGGCGCCCAAGGCCGGGCCCACCAGCCGTCCGTGCCCTATCCATGGTCGGTCCGTGCCTCTCCCATTATTTTCCTTATTTTTCATTATTTCGTAAACTCACGAAAACTCCTTGGTTTTAGCAACTTTCCTTGTTTTTGCAAAACTCGTGAATTCTCCATAACTTGGTGGATTCACGAAATAATATTATAAAATAAGGAGAGGTGTGCAGGACCGGGCAACCTAACCGACCGGCCATGCCTAAGACGTGGCCGGTCCCACACCTCACAATGCTTAGCTTTTTACAAAAACTCGTGGATTCTTCATAACTTCAAGGATTCATGAAAAATAATAAAATAGGGAAAGGTGTGCGGGACCGGCCATGCCCTAGCCGGCCGGCCATGCCCTAGCCATGGCCGGTCCCACACATTGCAATCCCTAATCTTTCATAATTATTATTTTCCTTAATTCATGAAACTCATGGGGTTTGAGCAAAATTCATGATTTCACCATATTTTCTCGAATATTGCTAAAATCACGAAAAACCAAAAGCCAACATAGTCATACGACTGGATAGCCTCTCACGATAATTTTAAATATTAAAACACTTTTATTTTAATATTCTCAAAATATAGATGAATTGAGCATACATGCTCATTCCAACAAAAATCGAGAATTCTCAGTCAAGATTAAACTCTTCTGAAAATTCAATATGTTGCTCGAACGCGCATCAGAAAATACTGAAACTCTCAGTATGGAAACATCGACACCACGACAACATGTGCATGCCTTCATGACCGACCAAAGTCATTCCTAGGTCTTGCACAAAGCCGGTCTCACAGGTTTTCATAATTCTGACCTAATTTGCTCAATTGCTCATACTGGTCCCGAACTCTCTCCAACCAACTGGGGATTCTCCAAATGACCAACAACTGGTCCAGTGACCACCAAGATCCGGTCACATGCTCTCTTGGTCGGTCCTCATCTCTCATACCTAGGTTTTATCACCTAATGCTGAATCCAACAATATTTCAATAAATGATGAAACCTGCATTTAATCATCGTTCTTCCACCAACTCTAAAACTGAGAACCCTGGTGCGTGCTCACTCGAGCACTGGGCATCACATGGACGCTCATCATCCCATGTGGTCGGTACCTCTTCACTCATGACCAATTTTCATCAATTCACCAATTGTTGAAGGATTGATCAAAAATTAGGGTTTCGAACAAACGCTCCACGAATCACCATTCTGAGCAAGTTCAAACACAAAATTATGTTGATTCAGCAATCAACATACAAATTAATAATATTCGTAATTCACCAATATTTTTGATTAATATTTTATTGGGTCACGGCACCAGTAAATAATTCTTTGAATTGAGCAATACTTGCTCAGTTGCTCGAATATTGATCCAACCATCAATATTCGGTAATTCATCAGTAGTTTGTCAAATTGAGCAACACTTGCTCAATTGCACGGCAAATTACCAATATTCAGTATTTTGTTGAATTGAGCAACACTTGCTCAGTTGCACACCAAAATTATCGAATTCGTCGAATTGAGCAATTCTTGCTCAGTTGCTCGACAAACTCTCAATATTCGACAATTCTTCGAATTGAGAAATACTTGCTCAGTTGCTAGTCAAACTCTCAATATTCGGAAATTCGTCGAGTTAAGCAATACTTGCTCAGTAGCTCTAGTCAGTAGTTCATTGACATATCAGAGAACTACATGTTCAATCCATGAATCGCTGAGCATTCACCACTTATGCTCGATCCAACAAAACTAGACTCACAGTCTAAATCAGTCAAAAACTGACCAACTAATACACGTCTAACTTGCAGACTCCACGATTCGTGAAATATCAATCACGTCGAAAATGGGGGATAACACTTAGGGTTTTGGTCTGGCGGTCTATGGCACGTGGATTCATCCACAACGAGAAATGTGCGTAAGTTGTGTAAACGGTTGAAGGAGTTAGCAAAGTAGTGGGTGCACGATCAGTCAAGTATCCGCACGACATGGAACTGACTTTACCACGATCTCCCACTTTCCCACTCTTTCACTCAAGAAACCGTCACACTTACAGGGATCAGTGGTATATCATTCTTGCAATAAAAATAAGTCTAAATCGAGGACATCAGGATATCATTAATCATCGATTATCATCATTACCCGTCAACAACTCTATATAAATTTATTCACAGAACTCAACTTCAGCAGTTCAGCAATATTGCAGAAACCTTCAACACACCCACAATCCTCGATCCTCACTGAGCCCACACAATTCTCAGCTTCCCTCCTACAGATCAACCCATATCCCTCTTTGCGACCGAATTAACTCTGGAACGGCCATTGTCTTGGTTTAGGCCGGGGTCATACAGCTTGATTTCCCGAATCTAAGCACTCCTTTTGCAGCGGTGCATCTGTGTGAGGATTAAAAAATTTCCCGGCTGAGGAGTTCTGACAGCACGCTCGACTCTCCATTTTCCTAGAAAATCGGCGGCTCGTTTTTCCCCATCCATAGATTGGCGACCACAGTGGGAGATTAATCTCTCGGTTGCAATCTCATATTTTTGCAAAATGGTTGATCTTAGGTCAGGTTCAGTTAAAAATCCTAGCGTGAACATTGCTGGCACTAGCAACAATGATGGTATTCCCGAAACCATTCCTACTTCCAACAATCATGGTAACATTACTTCTCCTGAAACCGATGCGGAAAATCATCTACTATTCGGTCGGCATCCCGAGGAAATCAGAGAAAATCCACCCACCATCGTCGATCTCATGAAGGTCCAGGAAGTTCTCGCCAAAAATCAGACTGATATGGCTGCTACTCAGAAGGAACTGTGCAACTATCTCACTCTCACTGACAAAGTATCCGAGAAGACTCAACAGAAAGGAAAAGCCAATGAAGCATTTGTTGTCCCTGAAGTTTTTCCCGTCCATGTAGTGGATGATGATGAAATCCACAAAGCTGCAGAAACAACAAAGGAACCTGCAGTCTTCATCACTCGTGAGGACCTGGAACGCTTCATGGAGGATCAAGGAAAGGGCAAGGCACCATCTGTCCATCGTCATCAACCTCCTTATTGCTCTGTTGTACAGAGGATTTCTTTCCCGAAAGGCTATACTTATCCAACGTTCACACTTTACAATGGAACGGGGAACGCCCGAGAGTATGTTTCTCGATTCCTAGAGGCATTAGGAGAACATGAACACAATGATGTCGTCCGATTGAAGGAGTTCTCAAAGTCTCTGACCGGGCGAGCATATATTTGGTACAACAACATCGCGCCAAGGAGCATCGCTAATTGGGGAGAAATGTTTAATGCCTTCTACAGGAAATACATTTTTGTTTTCAGAGCAGATTACTCTTTCTGACTTAGGGAGAATGGCTCAGAAAAACACCGAACATCCGAACGAATATGTTAAGAGGTTCAGAATTCAAGCCTTGGATTGTCATGATCCTAATGGTACTCAACAATTGGTGGACTTGTGCATCAACGGGATGACCCCTGTCTACAGAGCCTCACTGGAAAATCTCTGGTTCCAAACTTTCTCAGAACTCCATGAAGCGGCTAAGCGATCAGTAACTACTGCTCCAGCCTTATTGGAAAGAACAAAAACTGTCAAAACCGAGGAGCCGCGAGATGCTCGAAGCAACATCAGACTCCTAGTCAATGAACAATACAATGTTCAATCTTCCATGAATGTTGTTGAAGGAGGAAAAAGGAAAGCTGGGGCGCAACAACATAAGAATGCTCCTCCAACGTCCCATCCTACAAAAGCACCAAGGAAGGACAACCAGGATAGAAATGCACAACTACCGGCTTAGCATCAACTGAACAACCAAGAAGATCCAGATTTCCCTTTCCCCATCGAAGAGGTGATCGAATTATTAGAAGTCTGGATTCAAGACGGTGCGATGAAACTACCTTCCGTCAGAAGAAAGCCAACAGAAGAAGTGGAAAATCCATGTTACTTCCGTTTCCACAGATATGTTAGTCATCCAACAAGTGATTGAAGAACTTTGAAGAGCATATTCAGAGAAAAGGCTGATTCAGGAGAACTGGGGACTGAAGGAGTACACAGAAATCCTCTCCCAATCAGAGAATTTACACTCTCCGAGCAGCCGGTCAAGGAAGCATTTCAATCCTTAATTGAGCATGTATGTAAGTTTATGTACTTGTCAAAGTCCCAAAGAAATCATATGTTTGCTGCATTAAACCACATTGTGTCAGGGAAACGATTAGAAATTCAGGAGGCACTCCCCGAACCTCCAGCAACAGACAAGGAGATGTACGACTGGGGACTTCTCACCATAGTTCATCTCAAAGGAAATGAATTCAAGCGAGCGTTGGTTGATGTTGGAACTGTTGTTAATATTATTCCTATGAAGACTCTCATAGCCACGGGCATCACTCGAAAAGAAGCCACATATGCTCTCGTCTCAGTCAGAGACCATGAAGAAGTCTCCAGAGACACTTATGGTTACATCATCCTCAAGATGAAAACTGGCTCGACTTAGGCAGAAACCAAATTTCACATAATTAGGGAGGACCCAGGATATGATATGATCCTTGGACGAACATGGATTCATGGTGAAAAGGTAACTCCAACATCATCAACTGCACATTTCTCTATTGAAGAAAGCTCCGACTCAGGGGAAAGCTCCGACTCAGAAGAAATATATGACACTCCACCATTCGAGCATCTAGAGAATGTCCAAGCCTTGATGGAGCTCACACAAAAACCTGAGGAGAACGCACACAATTTCTTCAAGAGGTTTCGCACTCAGGAAAGTCTTATTCCTACTCATGTTCCTGTATTATCAACTTCCAAACATGCTACCCTGGTCCGGGGACTCAATTGTGCTCACAACTTGGCTGTTACCAAACGCTATGAATGGATGGCTTCGCCTCAACAATATTACACCAAGTGGTTAGATGCAGAGCCTCTACGGATCCAGAATCTCAAAAAAAACGATCATTGCTAGAATAATGACCGAGTTTGACAACCAATATTATGGGTACTCTCCCTTGCATGAGTGTCCACACGTGCCGCAGAGAGCTTCTCAGACCTGGGATCCTAAGGTACGAGGAATACTTAACCAGCAGAAGATATTCAAGGCAATACCAACCCAACCCAAAAAATTTCATGAAGGAGATTTAGTTCTCAAAGCATTCAAACTCAAAGAGCGTTCAAGGAGGAAGCCTAACCGGGAAAGGCCTTTCATGATCACCAAATCCGTGGTCGAAGGGTAGTACAAGTTGATCGACATGGATGATAAATCCATTGTACCAGTAATTCGTGAGAAATGGCTCAAAGCTTTTCAAGCCTAAGACATTGACATTTGAGGTATTGGAGTTCAAGACGTGAACGTCCAAAACATCTGGATTTGGCATTTAGGATTTTCTTTCATTGTATTTTCAATCCCTCTAAAAAGTTTGCAATACTTGCATTCAATATTTGAATTCAGCAATTTATCAAAGTTCTTTTACTTTAAAAAAATCCCTATCAGATCCAAAAGAAAATCCTCAATCATTTACCTATCCAAAACCAATCAAAAACCAAAACCGAAATCTAGAAGCCTCACATATCTCAGAAGTTCAAAGTTCAAGAGACTATGGAAAGAAAACTAAAGAAAGTCGGCAAAATAGAATTTCTGCTTTTCTGCATCCTCGGAGACTTGCAAAGTTGCTCACTCCAACTCCAGCTTCCTGGTCAACTCAGTAACTTCAGCCATCTTCTTCATCACGGTGTGTTTCCTTCTACTGATTCCTTGATGGAATCAACCTTTTGAAGAATCCACTTCAGATTAAAGACGAGTTCTTCATCATTCTTCAAGTTGTACTCCCAATCAAAGAGTACATATCGAGTAACAATACTTCTGGCCCTGCATATATCCATTGGGAACGCTAAATCAAAAAAAAACAAACCTGTGATATGGGAGTAACTCATCAATGGAGGAGCGAAAGAAATCCCTGCAGTGGGGTATTCGTGTACTACCATCCTATTCCCAGTTACCGGAGCAGTGTCAACAATTATAGGGACAACTTCAGTCGGGGTAATTTCTTCCATTCTTGGTTCGGGTTCCACTATTCCGGGCGCAGTTGGAGTTTCAGTCACCTCCATAGCATCAACAACTATCTTTTCATTACCTTGAGGTGCAGGGACGTAGGTCTCATCACCAACGGCTCCAGAGTTTCCCAAACCATCACTATTGGATCCATTATTTCCAACTTCGACATTTGGCACCTAATGAGAAGATTACATGGAATTAGAATGATTCAAGCATGGAAGCCAAACACAACCATAAAATTCAGAAATTAAGTGAACTAACATCATCTAAGTTCCTTATTATGCACCCAAGACATGCGCAAATAGTGTAGAAGTCATGAAACACGTTTTCAAACAAGCTCAGCTGAAGAGATTTTACACTGCCTTGTATTCAACGGATAACTGGGAGCAATTGGAAAGTAATTTAAGGTTGGGTCATATACCATTCTCTTCTTATGGATGTTATCTACAACATATCAAAATTTCGCAGCAATCGGATGAACGAGCTAGGATATGTGGCTAAAACATCGGACGACGCGCAATCTGAAAAAGTTCTGAAAGTCTCCTGGAAGTTCATTATTTCTCCTTTTTCAGACCCTAAACATGCTCAAAGTTCAGAAATCTTCTATTTCAAAGCTTGGAAATTTCCCGGTATTGAAAATACATATGCAAACCACGAAAATACGACTTCGGACGAGGATTCTACAGCGTTTCTAGTAAAATCTGAAGTCTGAAATTTTTTGGTGACGTATTTCAGCAAAATTACTCGTATACTCACATGGGTTCTCATTTATTCATTCAAAAATCATCAAGTTCATACTTATATAAAGAGATTACAGGATATATACTTACTAGGGTAGTCCCTAAATCATTTGAAGGCTTAGCAACGCCGAAATCTCCTTCGGCAATATCGTTGTCTCCATTCAGTTCGGGATTTCGGGAATTCTCCATATTCTCATGTCCCGGAAAAGAGCACGCTTCATCAACATGTTTCTTATCTATAATGATTTCTTCCTGGATTCATCAACAATAAGTATTATTATTTCATTCAAGGAGATGCCATGATCACCTGCACGAAAAAGATACTTACATCGACTTCCTCATCAGTGCTGGATTCATGAATTGTTTGCCTGGAACAAGTTGAAGACCGTCAATCGATGGAGCAAAGTCTGAAAATAAATAACAAACCTTGGTCTCGTGTTCCTAATTGCACGGTCAAAGTCATGACACAAGGAGCGCAAACAACTCACCAAAGAAACGGCTGGGGACTGCACGTCATTTGCTAACCTCTTGTAGTCCTTACTTCTGGGTTCTCTGCTCCCGTATACTTTCTTCCTCCGTGGAGTATACATTGATCCAGGATTTCACTATACGATTATCCCGGGGTAAAGCTAATGAAATAATCAAAAGTACAACTCAGTATGAAGGATCTCTCACCATCAGAAGTCCCAGGGGTACCATTTCTTAAAGTTTCATCCATAGAGATGTCATCTCTGGAAACACCACCTTTGGAGGTATCATCCTGGGAATCAGTCATTCTTGCAAAGTGGCTATTTCAGCACATCGTTCATACAAAGCGCAGGATTCGACAAAACAATGAATCATGGAATAAAGGTGCTCACAAACACGCAACAAAAATGGTAATCCCCAACTCTTACCTATTTACGGTTTCACGAACTTAGTGATAATAACGTAAAAACCTCAAAAAACTTGCTCGCTTCTTCAAACTTGACAAGATGAGCAAATTTCATTATTTAAAGTCAACACCTGACTTTTCATGAAACCATGAATAATTCACATAACCTTTCATGTGAACATTCACTGATTTTTTACATGTGTGCATATACTATAAAATCGTCAAACGCATACATACATTATGTCATCATGTATACAATTGTTTGGTTTCAGCAATTGCTCAAAAATCATAAATATTTATTTTCATAAAACCGTGAACAACCCACGTAAATTTTTACTGAGTGAACATCCACTGGTTTTTCGAAAATTGGACAGACGTCCATTCTATAATTGCGAAAACTCACATACAGATATTATTTCACTGTGAATAATTGTCTACTTTCAATAGTTGTTCAAAATCAAAACATTGATTTTACAAAAATATATAACGTGAAACTCATGTAACTTTGAAAATATGTATTTTCTTGGTCCATCTCGTGAGCATCCGTCTTTGAAACAAGAGTATATTTTCAAAAATAAAATTTTTCATGAAAGATCGTAGACAAAATTATTACTAACAGACGCAGATCTATTAAAAAAAAAAACTTTTCTCTCGTACGAGCATCCACCTTTGAAATGAGGGTTTATACACTTTGTGAAATTCACATATTTAAAAAATAAAATTTTGGTTTTCATGAAAGCTCATAAACAAAATTTTATATCATTAGACTCAGGTCTATCATAAACAAAATTTTATATCATTAAACTCATGTCTATTTTGTTTGTTTCTTAAACTAACGAACGAACGAACGTCTGTTCCTAAAACAAGGATTTCCTTTTTTGGGCCAAGCCCGTAAACGCTGAACTGACCAAAACTGGACCTTCAACTGACCAAATCAGCGGTTACTCATCTCTCCACGCTCACGGGATGACACTCTATCTTACTATCAGGGTTCTCATCTGTGCATTTTCTCGTACATGACATCATTGGGGTAAATCGAGGATTCTGAAACTACCTTTGTAGACTGAGTTCAACCACTGATCTCGTCGACTGAAAATCACCATTTAATGCTTACTGCAGAACATGACTGTTCCTCACTAAGCAGGGGACTTAATGTAGATGGTGGATTTTCAACAAAGGTCAAAACCGTAAAATCATGATACTGCATGTTTCTGACACGGCTTCAGGAATCCATGTGACGATTCGTGTTTTACGAAGTATGGTGCATATGTCGCTCGAAAGGCCTCTCCGGAGCGTTCGACACCGGGCATTTCATCATAGCCTCTATGTAGAATAACGTAATTCGGCGGTTCTCCGTAAGATTGAGAGCTTAACGCCTTCAGGATGCTGGTGACACTCACTGTTCCCTGACTACATAGAGGAATTCGCCTCTACATAGAAAAATAATTGCGCGGTTCTCCGTAAGATTGAGAGCAATGACGTCTTCAGGATGGTGATACTCACTGTTCCTGACTATGTAGAGAGACCCGTGTATAGACTCAGGCGGTCCTCCATACATGAAATGTTGAGAGGGAAAAACGTCTTCGGGACATTAGCAACACTCGCTGATTCACTGACTATATGCAAGAGATTAAATTCTAGGTCATATTCACCACTGAATTCCTAGAAGATAATCTATCTTATCTCATTACTCCTATTTCATAATCGAAATGGTAATAGATAAATGTATTACTCTGATTTCATGATCGAATCCACGCCTGATCTCATGAAATGGTAATAGATGTTACTCCGATTTCATGGTCGAATCCTTGACTGATCTCATGAAATGCTAATATCACCACTTATTTTATTACTCCGATTTCATGATCGAATCCATGGATGATCTCATGAAATGGTAATAGATATTACTCCGATTTCATGGTCGAATCACCACGGTCCCGTGGAACGGTAATATCACCGCTCATTTTCATTGCTCCGATTTTATGGTCAAATTTGCGATTCCATGAGATGGTGATGAAATTATCATTTTATTATTCTGAATCCATAGTCCAATTCGCTGTTGATTTTATGGATTGATAATAAATAACTACTCATTTTATTACTCAGTTTCATGAATTATTCTCAACTGAATTTCATAAATCAGTAATAAAAACCCAACAACCGGGTATCTGGACCATCACTGAGTAAGCCCCACAAAAATGGTGCGAGTGTACTTGACAATGATGCACGACCGAGCACCCGGATGCACGAACGAGTGTCCAAAAATATGAAATAATGAGGAATCCTTTGCAAAACAGGAGAAAACAATAAATATTAATAAAATAATAAGAGGCGCACAAGGCCGGGCACACCATCCGGTCGGCCGGCCGTACCCTAGCCATGGTCGGTTCGTGCCTCTCCCATTATTTTCCTTATTTTTTGTTATTTCGTGAACTCACGAAAACTCCTTGGTTTTAGCAACTTTCCTTGTTTTTGCAAAACTCGTGGATTCTCCATAACTTGGTGGATTCACGAAATAATATTATAAAATAAGGAGAGGTGTGCGGGACCGGGAAACCTAACCGGTCGGCCATGCCTAAACCGTGGCCGGTCCCACACCTCACAATCCTTAGCTTTTTATAATTATTATTCCCTAATATCACGAAACTCCTCCGTTTCAACAAAAACTCGTGGATTCTCCATAACTTCAAGGATTCATGAAAAATAATAAAATAGGGAAAGGTGTGCGGGACCGGGCAACCTAGCCGGCCGGCCATGCCCTAGCCATGGACGGTCCCACACCTTGCAATCCCTAATCTTTCATAATTATTATTTTCCTTAATTCATGAAACTCCTGGGGTTTGAGCAAAATTCATGATTTCTCTATATTTTCTCGAATATTGCTCAAATCACGAAAAACCAAAAGCCAACATAGTCACACGACTGGCTAGCCTCTCACGATAATTTTAGATATTAAAACACTTTTATTTTAATATTGTAAAAATATAGATGAATTGAGCATACATACTCATTCCAACAAAAATCGAGAATTCTCAGTCAAGATGAAACTCTTTTGAAAATTCACTATGTTGCTCGAACGCGCATCAGAAAATACTGAAACTCTCAGTATGGAAACACGGGCACCAAGGAAACATTTGCATGCCTTCATGACCAACCAGACTCATTCCTAGGTCTTGCACAAAGCCGGTCTCACAGGTTTTCATAATTCTGACCTAATTTGCTTAATTGCTCATACTGGGCCCGAACTCTCTCCAACCAACTGAGGATTCTCCAAATGACCAACAACTGGTCACGTGACCACCAAGAGCCGGTCACATGATCTCTTGGTCGGTCCTCATCTCTCATACCTAGGTTTCATCACCTAATGCTGAATCCAGCAATATTTCAATAAATGATGAAACCTGCATTTAATCATCGTTTTTCCACTAACTCTAAAACTGAGAACCCTGGTGCGTGCTCACTCGAGCACTGGGCATCACATGGACGCTCATCATCCCATGTGTTCGGTCCCTCTTCACTGATGACCAATTTTCAGCAATTCACCAATTGTTGAAGGATTGATCAAAAATTAGGGTTTCGAACAAACACTCACGAATCACCATTCTAAGCAAGTTCAAACACAAAATTATGCTGATTCAGAAATCAACATCCGAATTAATAACATTCGGTAATTCACCAATATTTTTTATTAATATTTTATTGGGTCACGGCACCAGTAAATAATTCTTTGAATTGAGCAATAATTGCTCAGTTGCTCGAATATTGATCCAACCATCAATATTCGGTAATTCATCAGTAGTTTGTCGAATTGAGCAACACTTGCTCAATTGCACGTCAAATTACCAATATTCAGTATTTTGTTGAATTGAGCAACACTTGCTCAGTTGCACACCAAAATTATCGAATTCGTCGAATTGAGCAATTCTTGCTCAGTTGCTCGACAAACTCTCGATATTCCGACAATTCGTCGAATTGAGCAATACTTGATCAGTTGCTCGACAAACTCTCAATATTCGGCAATTCGTCGAGTTGAGCAATACTTTCTCAGTCGCTCTAGTCAGTAATTCATTGACATTTCAGAGAACTACATGTTCAATCCATGAATCGCTGAGCATTCACCACTTATGCTCGATCCAAAAAAACTAGACTCACAGTCTAAATCAGTCAACAACTGACTAACTAATACACGTCTACCTTGCAGACTCCACGATTCGTGAAATATCAATCACGTCGAAAATGGGGGATAACACTTAGGGTTTTGGTCTGGCGGTCTACGACACATGGATTCATCCACAACGAGAAATGTGTGTAAGTCGTGTAAACGGTTGAAGGAGTTAGCAAAGTAGTGGGTGCACGATCAGTCAAGTCTCCGTATGACATGGAACTGACTTTACCACGATCTCCCACTTTCCCACTCTTTCACTCAAGAAACCGTCACACTTGCAAGGATCAGTGGTACGTCATTCTTGCAATAAAAATAAGTCTAAATCGAGGACATCAGGATATCATCAATCATCGATTATCATCATTATCCGTCAACAACTCGATATAAACTTATTCACAGAACTCAATTTCAACAGTTCAGCAATATTGCAGAAACCTTCAACTCACCCACAATCCTCGATCATCACCGAGCCCACACAATTCTCAGCTTCCCTTCTACAGATCAACCCATCTCCCTCTTTGCGACCGAATTGACTCTGGAACGACCATTGTCTTGGTTTAGGCCGGGGTCATACAGATTGATTTCCCGAATCTAAGCACCCCCTTTGCAGCGGTGCATCTGTGTGAGGATTAACATTTTGCCCGTATGAGGAGTCTTGACAGCACGCTCGACTCTCCACTTTCCTAGAAAATCGGCGGCTCGTTTTTTCCCATCCAAAACCACGATCACTTTCAGCATTATCGTGAGCATCACTGTCAGCATAATCATATTTCTCACTTGAATTACCATCTGATAGATACCCGTTATCAGTTCGTTTCAGAAAAACCGTATACTTTCTGGCATTACCTTCATACATTGTTCAGGTCATCATCAGGATTACACTCAACTTATTCAACATTCTTCAAGTGCAGAACATACTCATCACTTTTCTTGTATTCTTAGGAAATTGTAATCAAATCTTCTACCACACTAGCCTGTGTTGCAGCTTGAACCCAAAAGTCATGACTAAATGGTTTTTCAAAGTCGGGTATCTCATTAACTTGTTCAGCTACAATATCTTATGTGCGTTGAGTCAATTCTTCGGGTATCTCAGTATTTTTCTCAGCTGCACTAACTAGTGTGTGTTGAGTAAATTTCGGAACATAGACATCTTCATCATCTGAATCAATGAATAATCTTGTAGGATTCTTTTTCTTGATCCTTGCTATTATTGTACTTCTTCTAACAATGTTGTCGTATGGAAATCTCTTAGTTACAATGTTTTCATATTTTCTTGGGTGTTGAACTGCTACAACCATCTGGTTTCTTTAGAGTCTTAGAGACTGGTTTCTTAGGAGTCACATTATTTTTGGGTGTCAACTGAGGTGGAGGAGTCTGCGGCTCTGCAGTAATTTGAGATAAATATATCTCATCATTGTAATCTATTAGAAGTACTTTCAAATGCAATGTAATCCAACCATTCTGATCTTATTGTGCATTTTCCTAGAAATACCAAAAATCTTCATCCCTAGTGATGGATTCTGGTAAATATGGATCGAAAAATCACAACAAGTCTATAGTCTCCCTACTAGTCAATCTCAACATAGGACTAATCCTAGACTTTAACTGGTTCACACCCATATCTGCTCTAGACAAACCTTTAAATTCAAAACATATTGGGTGTTGATTACATTCTTAACCTTAATATCTTTGGTTGGAAACATGTCTTGTTGAACCCCTTGATCCTCGTGTTTTCTACAAAAACATTGATAACCATATGGAACTTAAGAACAACCAACCATCATATTCACAGAACAATCGATTATCATATTACAGACAAACCCTAGAAAACCCTAGAAAAATCATTTTCAACCTATCAACCCTAGAAAACTCTAGAAAAATCAAAGAAACATGAAAAAAATCTAAAAACAGAGAAACCCTAAGTTCAGATCAGAATAATCATTAAAATATCATTACAGATAAATAAAAAACATGTATAATACGATTACAATCAGCGAAGAATCGTTCAAAATGGAAGTGGGTTTGTCACTAACCTCTCTGTAGAATGCTTCTTTCGTCTTGTCTTCTTCACCACCAGTAAATATTTAATTAAGGTCTGAATCTCTCCTAAACAACCACGATTTCACTTGATAAATCCGATTTGATAAAAACCCCTGAGTTATCTATTGGTTTTACCAGAACAAAATCATGTACAAGAACCAGAGAGGAGAAAGAAGAGAATAGAAATGGAAATCGATCTCTCTCTCTTTTCTGCTATTAGATGGTTTTCCCGCGTGTCAGTTAACCGTTTCTGCATCTTGACCGTCCAATTTCTTAAAGATCTGGTTTCTCAGATGTCTGGTTCTTACACCGCCACGTGTGACGATAATACCTATGTTACTTCCATCATATCCGTTCATTTATCTTCGAGATTTCAAGATCTTAGATTAAGCTTTCAGAACGACATACGTACGATATTGACTGAGATAACGGATTTGGATGAAATCCGTTTGATTTCCCTAGATTTGTAATAAATAAATAAAAATGGCATAGATTTGAAAAGCAGGTCCCAGAACAGACTTATATTTGTATATAGTCCATGAATTTTTACGAGAGGAATGATGGATCCATTTCCAACTTTTCTTCTTCTTTTTTGTTCTTTTTTTTCAAGGAATAGCTTCATATATTTTATAAAATACTTATATTGAATAAACAAATACATTGTAATTGAAATATATGAAGAAGTACAAATATTATGTACTCAAAAATACAACAAAAATATTAAATGCGTGTATTTAATTGAGGATGCCAATGATGATGTAAAACTTCTTATTCTACCATTTGAATTTTTGTTCTTCAATGATAAAAGTTTTTTCTGCTTCATGAAGATTAGATGCTCCATAGAGAAGTAATTTGCACAATGCATCGAATTTTTGTTTTTCAATGAGAAAAGTCTTTTCTTCATGAAAATTATATGCTTCATAGAGGAGTAATTTGCGCAGTGCATCGAAACTGCAATCATATTCAGTAACCGCGTGGATCCTCATATGAGCATAGATCTATGTCAAGATGGAGTTAATTGACCCCAAAGATATACTTGAAACGATTGAATCAATCGACGGGAACCCCTCGAAGGATATATGAAATGGAATAATCACCAAAGTAAGGATAGTAATTTATTTTAGATAATAATTATTATCATATTTACAAACTCTAAATTCTGCCCGGATCTTCAAATTAATATAATTAGGATATGGGTAGGAATTAGTTGGAATTGTATAATGGATTAAACCTAAACCCAAATACACAAAAAGATTATTTTCGAATTTAGGAGAAGAACGAAGAATGAGGAGGAAAAACGGTTATGCAAAGCAAAACCTATGAGTGGAAAGAAAATTGGTATTCACCCGAAAACCGTGAGTGGAAAAACGGTATTCCCAACTGAATACCGTGGAACCCACCCAAAAATATCTAGTGAATCCATGCGGTTTTTGAGCTGGTTTTTGACACGATTCAAAAATGGTAAAACTCAGCATTATTCATTCTTTAAAAATTTTACTAGCACCGAGAATGTAAATTACAGCCAAAGCTACAGCTTTACGCTTCTACAAAATCACACGATCTTTCTCATTTCTATCATCCAAACTATCACGACTACGGAAAATTTTACGTATAAATTAATTAACATTCACGAATAGTTGTTGATACATACGCGCTCTGGCTATCGATTTTTTTGTTCGTGTTGGTTTTTTTGCAAATCCCAGAAGAACGGTCATGATACATCCGGGTGATATGAAACTACCTCAGTGTGGTCGTGCACTCTGGTGAGAAAGACATCCATTTTGAACGATGTTAGTTGTCCCAAAAAGAAGCCGAGTGGATATTTGTTTCTTAGGATTCCACGGGACCCAAATCTGATTAGGTTTTGATATGTTTCTTTTCACTATATCTTTTGCATTACGGAAAATCGGTTATTTGTCCAAATATTTTTAAATCGCGGTTCAAATGGACGAGTAAAAAATAGTTTGGTTGAAATTGCCAAAAAAAAATAGTAAGGATGAAACTGGTTTCATCGTAACTTAAATTTACAAAATAGCAAGGATGAAACTGGATACATCTTGTGTAAATTAAAAATAAGAAAAAATACTTGAAAATGGGCACGATGAAACTGGTTACATCCTGCCTATTTTTACATTTTTGTCCATTTAAACAATATCAAAATCTAACTATCCATTTCACTCAGGAATTGTTGATTTTGGTCTTTTTAACCAATTTTGTGTTTTCGTTATACCTTCGTGTGTTTATTCCATAGTGTCTGCGTACTCTCCAAGACGATTGGGCTATTACGTTCGTCATCTTCCGGAGGATATGTTGGTACGGTGGTAAAATTGTGGTGTTTGTCGAATTTTCTACATTTCTAATGATGCATGGTGTTAGAGCATTGCTCGGTCGAACTCGCATGCATTGCTATCTCAAGCATGTTTGTCAATGTTAGTGATCAAAACTATAAGTCTTGATTTCTAGCCTATTTGTAGATGTCTCGGACTAGGATATAGATAGTGTAGTTGAGATTAGATCTCTCAGCGTTCATCATTTGAAGACAAAGAACTACTAAGAGGAGCTTGTGGAACTTCATCAACAAAAGGTATGTGGAGACTTAAACTCATCTATCACTTGAAAAGTCTATTTCTTCTCTATCTCCTATGTTGAGATATAAGTCGTGTTACGATATAGTTTTCTATTATACACATTTGAGATTTCGAGCTAACTTTATCTCGCTTATATATTTCTCGAAATATGTGTTGGCAAGCTTTCTCTTTATCCATGTTCATCTTACATTCGTGACGAAAGTCCGTATAAGATCATATGAAAATTTCCGAGTTATATCTATCATGTTTTGTGTGATACAATCATTTGATGTTTCCTTGGAATGTTTCATTATGAAATTTCAATAACTTGAAAATCGCTTTGACGAAAAATAGTTTGTGAACAACAACTATATAACGTTCTCTAAGAAAGTTTCAATGATTGAGATTAAGAGTTGATGAGACAACCATCCTTGGATATAAGTATATATAGTGTGTTCGCACATTAGTGTATAAATCCATAAACCGGGAACCAAATGTATGCATATGTGTGTATACAAAATTGGTGAAGCGGACAAGAAAAGTATGCGTACCCGTACGCATACTGGTAGAAGTTTTCGAACCGAAAATATTTACTGAGTTTGGGAATTACAAACTCCTAAACTATTCACCTCAAGTATGCGTACCCGTACGCATACTGGTGGAAGTTTTCCAACCGAAAATTTCTGCTGAGTATAGTAACTTGACAAACTCAAATCCGGTTGCTTAAGTACGCATACTAGTAGAAGTTTTCGAACCAAAAATAACTGTTGTTTTTAAGAATTACAAACTCCTAAACTAGTCACCTTAAGTATGCATACCCATACGCATACTAGAGGGAGTTTTTGAACCGAAAATATATGTTGAGTTTGGGAATTACAAACTCCTAAAATGGTCACCTTAAGTATGCGTACCCGTACGCATACTGGCAGAAGTTTTTCAACTGAAAATTTCTGCTGAGTCTGGTAACTTGACAAACTCAAATCTGGTTGCTTAAGTACGCATACCTGTACGCATACTTAAGCTGGTTATTTTGTTAAATCGGTCAGTTCATGAACTTAAACATTTAAATCTTAAGGAATGCAATCTTTGCAAACCGTGGATATAATGTTCATGATTGATTCAAGTGAATCATACCGATTTGATTCTGATTGTATCTTATATGCAATTGAGTAACTCTTTAACCAGTTTCATTTGAGTCATTTGAACTAGTTATGAAAAAGATAATAAGGTTAATATGAGAGTAACCATGTGGCTAACCTCGGTTAACTATTTGATGAGCCAACATGAGTGTACACGTTTGGGTTCGGTTCATAAACCTAAATGAGGGTACATTTCATTTGTTTGTAGCAAGCTAAGTTCGATATAACGGTTGAAAGATATTAGCTTGGTTGAATTAGGTTTTTCATCTAACAGTGATTATTGAATGCTTTGTTACCAAGGTAACTTGGATTGCAAACCCTGATTTGAAAACTATATAAAGGAGAACTCTAACAACTGGGAAACCTAATCCCCACACCTCCTGTGTGATACTAGTTGTATAGATAGAGTCGATTCTCCTTTAACCTTAGGTTTCTTCTCGAGACCCCGTAGGTTAACAACTTGAAGACTTCATTGGGATTGTGAAGCCAGACTGATACTACTTCTCTTGTAGTTGTGTGATCTGATCTTTCTTTTTCTATCGTACGAGTACAATTATAAAATTGGCTTGAGATTTATTTCTCCGATAGGCAAGATAGAAGTCACAAACACTTCGTCTCATCGTTTGTGATTCCACAATATCTAGTTTCGCCATCATACGATTTAGGTTATTGTGAGGTGATTGATAACACTAGGATGTTCTTCGGGAATATAAGTCTGATTTATCAATTGGTTCTTGTTCACCTTGATTTATCAAAATACGGAACAAAAACTCTTGGGTATTTCTGTGGGAGACAGATTTATTCATTCCTATAGACTTTTCTGTGTGAGACAGATTTGTTTATTAAGTCTTCAACTTTGGGTCGTAGAAACTGTTGGTTGTGGGTGAGATCAGCTAAGGGAATCAAGCGCGTAGTATCCAGCTGGGATCAGATACATAAGGAGTGCAAATGTACCTTGAATCAGTGTGAGATTGATTAGGGTTCAACTACAATCCAGTCCGAAGTTAATTGGTAGTAGACTAATGTTTGTAGCGGCTTAATACAGTGTGGTATTCAAACTGGACTAGGTCCCGGGTTTTTTCTGCATTCGCGGTTTCCTTGTTAACAAAATTTTGGTGTCTGTGTTATTTCTTTTCCGCATTATATTTTGTTATATAATTGAAATATCACAGGTTGTGCGTTAAGATCAATCAATTAGAATATCCAACCTTTGGTTGTTGATTTACATTGATTGACACTTGAACATTGGTTTTTGATATCGTTCAAGTTTACTCCTCTTTATTCAATCGGACTCGCAGATTTTTATTTGTTGATTGTGGATTGAATTAAAGAGTTAAGATATGTTACTCTTTGATATACTTTTATCTAGATTGAGTCTGATTGTCTAGTTGATTCTCTAAAAAGTGTATTGGAGTAAGTCCTCTCAGATTTCCAAACGAATTGTTGGGTGTGGTTGTTACACCCCCGTATTTTCAATTGGTATCAGAGCAGGAAAACACGTTAAAGACCTTATAAGTCTGTGTTTGTAGCGATCTGAGGATGGACGATATCGTCTCTGATAAACGCATTACCAGAAATAAAAATTGTGTTTCCATAAAGTCTATTAAAGAGAAAGATTTGTTGATCTCGATATAGAAGAACTTTGTGTTCCAAGGAAACAGACGTACATTGACATGTGTTACTCCGACTACCTTACTAATGAGTCTGACTCAAAAGTTGAAAAGAATGCAGCCAAATAGAGTTCATCGATTCTAAAACTCTTTAGGATTGAGGCTGATGATGTCAATAGGGTGAAACACAAAGTCAATGTTCTTATGAGTATGGTAAATAAGCATGACTCTCTTCTAAAGATCCTCCGAGAGGAAAACCTCAAAAAGGATGCTTTGGAAATAGAACAACTTTTGAATAAACTCGTTGTTCAAGAATGTTCCAAAGATTCCACCATGCCAATTGCCTCTGATTTAATTGGAAAAATTTCAGGTTCAGAAGCAAAATTAAAATTCCTTCCTGTTGAGAAAGATGTGTCTGTGAGTTCCTCTAATCAAGGAATGACCACATCACATGGAAGGAAGAAACCTCCCAACGATGGTGTTGAGTTTGTTCTATCTAGTCACTCAGGTGATCAAAAGATGTGTTTATTTTGTAATTCAAAAGATCGTGTTGAACAGAGGAAGAAATCTAAATTGAATGACAAATCAGTTATTCGTCTTCAACACAACTTAGATTTAATTCTCAAAGGTGTAACTGGCATTCGTATGTCTAAGCCAATTGGTTTTAGTACTCACCCTGTGTATCCTACCAGGAATATCACTTCGATATGTTCTTCAAATGTTCAAAAACTTAACAAACTCCCCAACACCTTTCGTTCGAGAAGTGCTCAAGGATCTTCTTCGATTAAAAAGGGAGAGTATGTTGTTCTCGATGTGGAAAAGGTATCAAAAGAAGTAAGAAAAAATGGCGAACGCAAAGACGATCTAAAAATTTTGAAGGATATAATGAGACCATTAACAGGTTGATAAATCGCCCCTGTCAAACTGCTTCAGGTAAGAATGAAAACTATGCATCTTATTTTGATGATAGCAAATTTTATGATAACTTTTCACATCATAACGGTTCTTTTACAAATCCCAGGAGAAAGAAATATAACCGCAAACAACGATCATTTGATGAGCTCAAGGCTCATACTTGTGCTAATTAATCACAAGGTTGAAATTTCACTCACAAAAAATGTTTGTTGAGTGAGATATTGTCATGTATACTTGACAGAAAAATGTTTTATGACTCTCTAGCTATTTTCTTATCGCTTTTAGCTGGGTTATCAATCACAAACATCTTTGCATAAGTATTTGTGTTTTTAGTGTCAATCTTTTCATTTCCTAATTTCTTTTTGAAATGTTGTGTATCAAAAAAAAAATGCTACTCTTATGCTCTAAATTTTCTCTCATATGACTATACAAAATCTATTGAGCTAAGACCTGTGAGACTTCTCACATAGGTGTTGAAAGGTTTTTTTATTTGAGTCTTTCTCTTCTTGAGTTGGTTATGGATAACGGGCCAAGGTTGTGTTCGTACGAGTATTCCTATTACGGACTGACTTTAGAAACCCTAATCTCCTGGATAGACCTTTTAAATATCAAACCCTGTTTATGAAGTACGCATACTCAGGATGTGTTTTCATAAATAATGGCTTCTCCGTCGGGAACTTGTAATTTTCCAAGTGGATTTCTTGATAAGGGTTTTAGTCTCGAAGAGAAGGAGGAAATTCTCTAGTGGAAGTTGATGACACATCTTCTCAATCTCCTGATAACTTATCAGATTTTGAGGATGATGAAGAGATTTCTAATGAAGTTGTTCGAAACTTTATCGACCAGTTTAATGATGCAAAGAAGTTACTTGTTAACACTCTCAAAGACCTTGATGTGTTAAGAACCGAGTTGATAAATATCAACTCTAAAATTGCTCTTATGAGAACACGACTTAAGGATCGCCTCAATGCCGTGCCCGAAGATGCTGTCAACTCTGTCCGTCAAAAACTTGAAAGTCTAGGTACCAGTGAAGCCTCCATACCTGAACTTTGATCTCTGCCTGAGAATTGTTTTTGATTTTAGAGTTGTTCTTTTTGTATAGTAAATATTCTTATGAGAAATTTTATTATTGTTTTTGTTTAGAAGAATAACTAGGGTTTGGAATAGCCATTATTGTGATTACACATAGCTAGTTCCAAACGTTTTCATCTTCGACGTTTTTAGATTTAATAATTTAAATTCTAAGTTATTTGAAAGATGATGTTTGCAATTTTAATCTTTATGGTTTTATATATTGCAAATTGTTATGGGATATGTGAGTTTGCGTCCGTGAACTATGATTGTCCGATACTCGTTTAAAAGGTATCTTTATTATGTTGATATGAATGTAAAGATAAAAAATAGAATGCACTTTTGACTTACAAAAGTTAAAAAGCCTTTATGTCATTGTTTTGATAAAATAAAGGATAAATATTTTGTTTCACAAGGATTAAAGTCTGTTATATGTCATTATGCAAATAGTGATGAAAGATAGAATGAATGCTTGTATATTCCGCAGTATTGGTTGATCTCCGATCCACATCTTTGTGTATGTAATGTGTTGCTCCTTAAGTTTGCTTATGATTGAGCATAATCAATTGAATTGATCATTTCCATGATTTGTTTAGTTGTGTTGCTCCGCAAGTTCTCTTATGTTGAGCATGACCGATTGAATTGACCACTTTCTTGTGGTTAATTTAGTTGTGTAATTCCGACTGAATTAATTATGATTTTTCTTATGATTTATTTAATTTTGCATTTCGATTGGATTAATCATGAATTCTTTTATGGATAATTCAATTGAATACTTTGGATTCAAATTCATGTTTTCATGTGATTTGATTTTGTCCAGAGAAATCCTTCTTTTCTTTGTAAAAGCAAAATCGCCTTTGTTGTTCTTTCGGGAATGAGATTTTATGGGGGAGAGTTCTTTTGAACTTGTGCTTAATTTCTATATCTTTGTGGGGAGTGCGGCTGTGGATATTTTAGGGGTTATCTTGTATCTTTATAAACTCCTTGATGAATGCATTTAGCTTCGGATTTATGATTGCATCTAAATTTGTTGGTATATTAATACACCTTCGGTCTTGAAGTATCTCCGTGGAAATTTCATTAAGATCCCACTAATTTTCGTACCTTTGCCAATTTTATTGACAAAAAGGGGGAGAATTAATGTGTAGTTCATACTACAAATACATATGGTTTACGGATCATTGTGTAAGGGGGAGTGATTTTCATGTTGAGATAAAGTATTGACTAAGGGGGAGCGATACATATTACCATAGTATTGTTATCAAACTTGTGATACAATTGAACTTTGATGTTGTGTAATAATACTATGACATTGTATAACAATGATTGAGAGCATTTGTTTTCTCATTGTTATAGCTACGGATCCTCAACAACGATGATACTAAACTTACAACCTTTGGAATCATTGGAGTACTTGGAAGCGACGAAGATTTCGAGTCTGTTGAAGATGCCAAGGAGATCAAGCATGTGGATGAGAATCTTCAAGTTTTATTTATTTTTTAATCCAAATATATTGATAGTTTTTTCACTAAAATTGACAAAAGGGGAGATTGTTAGAGCATTGCTCGGTCGAACTCGCATGCGTTGCTATCTCAAGCATGTTTGTCAATATTAGTGATCAAAACTATAAGTCTTGATTTCTAGCCTAGTTATAGACGTCTCGGACTAGGACATAGATAGTGTAGTTGAGCTTAGATCTCTCAGCGTTCATCATTTGAAGACGAAGAACTACTAAGGGGCTTGTGGAACTTCATCAACAAAAGGTATGTGGAGACTTAAACTCATCTATCACTTGGAAAGTCTATTTCTTCTCTATCTCCTATATTCAGTAATAAGTCGTGTTACAATATAGTTTTCTATTATACACATTTGGGATTTCGAGCTGAGTTTATCTCGCTTATATATTTCTCGAAATATGTGTTGGAAAGCTTTCACTTTATCCATGTTCATCTTACATTCGTGACGAAAGTCCGAATAAGATCACATAAAAATTTCCGAGTTATATCTATCATGGTTTGTGTGATACAATCATTTCATGTTACCTTTGAATGTTTCATTATGATAATTTCAATAACTTGAAAATCGCTTTGACGAAAAATAGTTTGTGAACAACAACTATATAACGTCCTCTAAGAAAGTTTCAAAGATTGAAATTAAGAGTTGATAATATAATCATCCTTGGATATAAGCATATATAGTGTGTTCGTACATTAGTATATAAATACATAAACCAGGAACCAAATGTATGCATACGTGTATATACAAAATTGGTGAAGGGGACAAGATAAGTATGCGTACCCATACGCATACTGGTAGAAGTTTTCGAACCGAAAATAACTGTTGATTTTAAGAATTACAAACTCCTAAACTAGTCACCTTAAGTATGCATACCCGTACGCATACTAGAGGGAGTTTTCGAACCGAAAATATCTGTTGAGTTTGGGAATTACAAACTCCTAAACTGGTCACCTTAAGTATGCGTACCCGTACGCATAATGGCAGAAGTTTTCCAACCGAAAACTTCTGCTGAGTTTGGTAACTTGACAAACTCAAATCTGATTTCTTAAATACGCATACTCGTACGCATACTTAAGCTTGTTATTTTGTTAAAACGGTCAGTTCATGAACTTAAATATTTAAATCTTAAGGAATGCAATATTTGCAAACCGTGGCTATGATGTTCATGATTGATTCAAGTGAATCAAATCGATTTGATTTCGATTGTATCTTCTATGTAATTGAACAAATATTTAACTAGTTTCATTTGAGTCATTTGAACTAGTTATGTATAAGATGAATAAGGTTAATATGATAGTAACCATGTGGCTAATCTCGGTTAACTATTTGATGAGCCAACATGAGTGTACACGTTTGGGTACGGTTCATAAACCTAAATGGGGGTACATTTCATTTGTGTGTAACAATCTAAGTTCGATCTAAGGGTTGAAAGATATTAGCTTGAATCAGGTTTTTCATCTAACGGTGATTATTGAATGATTTTTTACCAAGGTAACTTGGATTGCAAACCCTGATTTGAAAACTATATAAAGGAGAACTTTAAAAACTGGGAAACCTAATCCCCACACCTTCTGTCTGGTACTATTTGTATAACTAGAGTAGATTCTCCTTTAACCTTAGGTTTCTTCTCGAGACCCCGTAGGTTAACAACTTGAATACTTCATTGGGATTGTGAATCCAGACCGATACTACTTGTCTTGTAGTTGTGTGATCTGATCTTGCTTTTTCTATCGTATGAGTACAATTTTAAAGATGGCTTGAGATTTATTTCTCCAATAGGAAACATAAAAAAGTAGTCACAAGCACTTCGTCTCATCGTTTGTGATTCCATAATATCAAGTTTCGCCATCATACGATTTAGATTATTGTGAGGTGATTGATAACACTAGGCTGTTCTTCAGGAATATAAGTCTGGTTTATCAATTGGTTCCTGTTCACCTTGATTTATCAAAAGACGGAACAAAAACTCTTGGGTATTCCTGTGGAAGACATATTTATTCATTCCTACAGACTTTTCTGAGTGAGACAAATTTGTTTATCAAGTCTTCGACTTTGGGTCGTAGCAACACTTGGTTGTGGGTGAAATCGGATAAAGGATTCAAGTGCGTAGTATCCTGCTGGGATCAGAGACGTAAGGAGCGCAACTGTACCTTGAATCAGTGTAAGATTGATTATGCTTCAATTATAGTCCAGTCTGAAGTTAATTGGTAGTAGGCTAGTGTCTGTAGCAGCTTAATACAGTGTGGTGTTCAAACCGGACTAGGTCCCGGGATTTTTCTGCATTTGCGGTTTCCTCGTTAACAAAATTCTGGTGTCCGTGTTATTTCTTTTCCGCATTATATTTTGTTATATAATTGAAATATCACAGGTTGTGCGTTAAGATCAATCAATTAGAATATCCAACATTTGGTTGTTGATTTACATTGATTGACACTTGAACATTGGTTTTTGATACCGTTCAAGTTTACTCCTCTATATTTAATCGGGCACGAAGATTTCTATTTGCTGATTGCGGATTGAATTAAAGAGTTAGAGATATAATACTCTTTGATATACTTTTATCTAGGTTGAGTCTGACTGTCTATTTGATTCTATAGAAATTGTATTGGAGTAAGTTGTGACACTCCGAACCCATTTCTCTGATTTAACTGAATCCATTAGGGTTAGAAATCAAATCGTAGATTGGGTGTGTTAAAAACAAGAAAATGAAAACTTAATATTTATGTGCCTTTGGCAGTTTTGCAATTTTGGGTGCCTTAATGGTGGGAGTATGTCTAAATCTGAATCATGGGTGCTTTGATAGTCCTGTATGCATGATGTGCACGTGTCACATTAATAAAATTAAAGGAACTTCCTGCTTCTCTTCGGCATCTTCATCTTTTCTCTTTCATCTTCTTTTCCTCTGGTATTTGGAGAAATATTGAGAGAACATGAAAGAAATCTTGTGTGAGGGAGATTGATGGAGATTCAAGTGCATGGTGTTGTCGATGGATATGGAGAAAAGGAATACCTCTTCATGCTCTTTCTTTTGGAAGTTATTTGAAGTGAATGTTTTTCTTATTCAATTGATCAAACTTATTATTGATGATTTTATTTACTTCTATTCATGACATGGGTAGTTGGTAATTACCTTTTCCTTTTTGTGTTTCATAGTTTTATTTAGCTAATTTGGGATTAGGGTTTTTCATGAAATTTGGGGATTTCAATAAAAACATGTTATTTTATGAAGATATGAATTGGGTATGAAGTTCTCTTACTTATTTCATGTTTAACAAGCTCTTAGTAAGAAATTGAATGGTTTGATTTTATCTTAACTTTATGAACCCTAGAATGTATATTTTAGTTTTATTGATATCTTGAGGTCCGGTGGTTTGATTTTGATGAAATTTATGTAAGTAATACTCCCTCCGTTACTTTTTAATAGGCCAGTTTCTATAAATAAATATTTCAAAAATATAGGCCAGTTTCCTAATTGGGAAAGTCAAATGTTACTTTAATTTTTTGGGACCACTTTTCTTTTAACTTCTTTTGATGACAAGTGTTATGTAGACCATTTCACTTATTTCTTTGGCTGACAAGTGTCATGGGGACCATTTCACTTCACTTCTTTTATTGACAAGTGTCTAGAGGACCACTTTCAATAATTAGTTCTCTTAATTTCCTTAATTTTCTCAAAAAAAGAAACTGGCCTATTAAAAAGTAACGGAGGGAGTATGTCATAGTCTGATGAAAATATGGTGAAATTTTAAAGAACATCAGGTCATGGCTACTACTAGAAACAATAGAAAAAATTGAAACTGAAATGTGCTGAATTCAAGCTGTCGGCAGCCCATTGTTTGTGGTGTTTCTCAATAGTCGTTTATTGGATGAACCTGAAAATTTAGTATGATGTTTGTAGGTATATAGGTAACCTACTGTATAGAATTCATGAATTTCTAATCATTTTAGGTCCCCCAAAGCAATGGAAAACCGGGGCTGAAATCTGTATATCGGTAATGAAAACAGTCATGTTGTAATGTATATAATTCCATAATAAACCATTAGAATGTGCTTATTTTTGGGTATGTTATGTGAAATTGAGTCTTATAGATACTGTATAAATTTCACAAAAATCGGGTATCGTTTGCTACTGAAAATATCGGACAAAGTGTAACTGCATTTTGAAGACAGAAATTCTGTATAGCTAGGGGATGTCGGATTATGTTGTAGTTAGTCTATATGTGTGCATACATATTCAAGTTGATAAAAATTGTGGATCTTAATAATAGGTTTGTAAACATGCCAATTCCAGTGGACTTGTTTAAGTTGTTTATAGGTGATTCATAAATTTGTATAATGAAAAGCACGTCTAGTGCACACTATATGATGTATGTTGTTTTAGGAATTGGTGTTTTTATGTTTCTTATTCTCTTCTAAGTGATGATGTATGTGAAATAAGATAAATTTTCCCTTGGGTATGAATTAGTTGAGGACTTGTATATCGAAAGTGTCGTTCTTTGGGACATTGAGGTTTAGGAAATCTTTGAATTGTGCTTGTAGTTTCTTGTGCATACACATCATGATTGTGGAAGTTTAGAAATGTGTTCTAGGATGATAAGTTCTTTGTGGAATACTCAATCTTAGACATATAAAGTAGTATTTATTAAGCTAGCTATTTGAGAAGGTGACTTGGTTATGTCCGGTGGAAATTGAAACTGCTACATGGTATTAATGGCGATGTCAGTTTGGTTTCGAGACATGTAGTTGATATAAAAATTGGGTATTGGGAGTTGAAAGAGTGTATATAGCTCTTTGAATCAAGGATAAACACTAGATTAGCCTGGAAGTTGTTAGATAAGCTGCTCACTGTTAATATGAAAACTAGTGTTGCCATTCTTTGTTGAGTCTGATACCAATGTATCTATAAGTTTTTGTTGCTTGTGGGAATGATTATAGTTCAAACTTAACTTACTTTTAAGAGAACGACCGTGTTGAATAGGCATGTACATTGCTACTGATCAGTGGTGGTTTCGGCTAAAATGTGAATGATCCTTCAAAAGCATGAATTCAGTTAATGCCTATAAACAATGTTTGGTAAGTGATGACATAATACTGCACTTGAGATTTTAATTACGTAATTAGTGAATAATGATGGATTATCCTTTTATACGCCTGGGATTGGTGGGTAATCCTATTTCATATATTCTGGGTTATGCATACAACACAGTTGTAGTTGTTATTGTCTTAATTAACAGGTACGGGTACCGACATATGCTGACATATTGTTCATCAACGGATACCTCCTAAGGTAATTATTGGTTGTGCGATGTGTTAGGAATAGTTGTTGCTACCAACTCATACTATCCATACTATTCAGTTACTGCTAAACTAGAGATAGTTACTGTGATGATAAACAGATCATACTATCTAATGCAAGAGTTGATTGCTACCTTAAACAAGTAGTTCATATCAACTGGAAAGAGATAATTGCTACTAATATGGTAGTTGATATTATCTATCTGACGAACTTCTGTCGTGCTTGATCCCTTCGAGCAACGGAGAGGGTACGTAGGCAGCCGCTATACGGTTCAGCACAACTATGTGAGCTTGTTCATATCATTTGAAAATGTTGGTTGCTGCTTCGCAGTTCATACCATCTATTCTGAGATGATTGTAACCCTAGCAATTTATAAAATGTTTTGGTAAGAGATAGTGGCAGAATTGGCTGTTCATACTACGTAATAATGAGATGACTGTTCCCTCTTCGAGATAATTCATATCATTTGATAACCATACAACCTGTGAGACAAGAGATGATTATTACTGTTCGAGGTAATTCATATCATCTGCCTCGGCTAGTGAGTCAGGCAATGGTTATTATCGTGCGAAGTAACTTATATCATCTGAAAAGGGATGGTTGTTGTGGTTTCAAGGCAATTCATACCATCTAGCAAGGGATGATTACTGCAAGGCAATTCATACCATCTACTAGGCCATAATTGGCTCCCCCACTACATCTGGATGAATCGTCTGGGGCGGTGAGATCGTCAGGCCTAAGTGGCATATTTTCAGGCCCACTGGGGTACCCCACCTATAGGTGGCTACCTGGAAGATCGTTGCGGCAACGATGGTTGGTAACCAGAACTACCCTGACATTGGCACTGGCCATTCCTCACCCGTCTGATACGATGTGTGTTGTCAGGCCCACTGGGGCACCCCCACCAACTCGGTAGCTACCCGGAAGACCATTGGCACTGGCCGATGATGGCTGGTATCCATAACTACTCTGACAATTGTGACATTTACATGACCCTTATTTGAGGTTTCTGTTCAGCAGAGTCTCAGTCTGTGGACCCTGGTGTTCGCTTGGAGATGATTGTCACTTGCATAAGGTGATCATATCAATTGGTTAGTTAATAATGATATCTGAAATTGCACAACAGTTTGACGGATTCGATAACCCTTGGAATGAGGACAAATTTTGCCATCTCAAGACGCAGTTTGGCATAAATTGATGAACATTTGTTTGGTAAAACCGAATTGGTCCGAAAAATTTGAAAGTCTAATTTCTTGAATGATGTATCAGAGAGTCGGAGCTTGCCAAGCGGGTCGTAACCCGACCCATTGGAAGCTAAAATTCTCTGGCGCGTTACATAAGTCTTCTCAGATTGCCAAACAAATTGTTGGGTGTGGTTGTTAGACCCCCGCATTTTCACATGGTGCATTTGTACACTGATTCAAATACTCAGTGGTTGGCTAAAACACCGGCCAAGCCTATACATATTTTTTATTTATATCTTGTGTTTTCCGTGCCAGCTGTGAATTATAGATGAATGGACTGACCGCAGACCTATAGATTTACGATATATAACAGATGTTGATATGATTCTACGTGGGTGTAAATACCCAATTTGGCGTTCTGGACGATGTTTGTACTAAATATGGTGTTTTAAGTTATGTCAAGTTACATAAATTTGTAATGTACTTCATGAATATGCTTTTTATGCTATCAACAGACATGCCTATTACAAGTATAACAAATGTGATTTTTTTATTATTTCTTAAATATAGTTGAGGGGTGAACAATTGGTGCTTGTTTGTTTTCAGCTAAGTAAGGCGAATAACGTATGGATCATTTATAGCCAAAAGTTAGGCCTATGATTTAGCATGACTTTGCTTTAGGTTAAGCGGATAATAGTGTAAAAATCATGGCAATGATCTTTTTTATGGTTATGCCATCTAGGACGATTATAAGACATGGAAGCATGAGAAATGCTATAAAGTGGCGTTTATAAAGCATTTTATAACTGTAAGAAAAGTTACTTAACCACCCAACACAGGTGTGGCATCATTGGATTGAGTTGGAAAAGGCTAATCGTCTGAATATACCTTTTAGTTGGTTATGTAACTGCTTATTGGGAAAATGGATATCCAAGGCTTGTGCATGATATGTTTTGGTTATTGTGTTGTTACAAAAATATAAGAGACGTTGGAAATCAATAGTCGAATAGGCTAATTTTTTATTTGGAAATGAGTATCTTCGGTCATAGAGTTAAATCCTCGATTGTTAGGCAAGTATAGTCCATGTTTGGATGAGTTTTTTAATCTTTCTTTGATTCAAAAAAAAAAGAGGATTGTTATATTATATCTTTGTATTCATTATGGTATTGTCTTGTAAGTTTGTAGTATGGAAAACCCATATCAGTATGGGATGCATAAAGAGATAGAGAGAAAAGAAGAATGACGTTTATTGCCAATGTTTCCTTACTGAGCACTATGGTGATTCTCAGAATCACTAAGCCATTACTATCTAGTTGTGCAATGATGCAAGACACTTATACAGTTGAATGTGTTGATGCTTGTAGAAGAAACGTTGAAGTAGTTGTGATCCATATGAATGGTATCCACGATTCTTGAAAGAAAATATTCATGTAAGTTATACCATCATTAACGACTCATCTTGGAGGATTACTCATTCAAGTATTTATTGTTCTATGATCCATTGTGGGAGTGTGAACACGTAAATCACGAAAGCATCTATATGTTCACAAACAATATTCGCACTCTAGGTACGGACTCGCAGTGATAATACAATGACATTGATTCCTTGGCTCCAAACCTTCGGGTTTATCATAGCCTCATCCAATAACATCGAGAGGGGCATTTACGTAGGGGAAGATAAAGAAAACGAAGCATAAAAGTAATACTCATGGAGCGTTAGGCAAATATAAAGTGCTGAAATGTAAATAAGACTGGGATTTACGTGGTTCATCACTAAGGCCTACATCCACGGGGTTGTTGTTTCACTATATACTTGATGGTTACAAAGATAGTCGAGTGACTTTGGGGTTTACATAGATCTGTATATGTAAAGGACTAACTTACACTCACAATCTCTCTCTCCTTCCCTCCTCATTTTCCGATCCCCTTACTCTTGGTGGAGAGGGGGTATTTATAGGGTTAGAGTGTGGGACCCATCTCTGAGGACCGTTGGAACCTTATCTTCTTGTGTTTTGTGTCCATCACGCGGGGCTTCGTTTATTACTTCATCACGCAGAGTCGTCCTCGTTCGTTCCACGGGTTGATCGACACGTATGCTGCTCAGAGTGTTTAATGCGGGTAGTTGAGGTGCCTGCTCGTGTCAGGCAAGTGTCTTCTGCCCCTGTCACATCCATGTCAGTTCATTTTCTCTCCACCGTTGATCTTGGCTTCTTTTGGGGATGAGATAAAGTAACTCTTCGGGAGTTATCTGGTGCTCCGCAGTACATCGTGTTACCGGTACGTCTTTTTAACTTCTGCCCTTAGATTTGTTCGGGCAAAGATCCAACGTCGGCGGGATGGGCATCTTAGCTGTGGGCACATGTCATCATGCTTTGATGACTTTGTCCGCATGCTCTCCACGTATGTTCCTATATACACGTGTTTGATGATGAAATATGTGCACACAATTTGCCCCTTTTCTTCGGGCTTGAGTGTTTAGTGGGAGCATTGAAGAAAACAGTCGTTACATATTCTTCCTCTCTCCTAATAACTTCTCCTAGAGACTTGGGCATGTTTCTATTCGTGCATTAACTGCTCATTTAATGGGCACGTTTCCCATTCCTCCCTTAACTTCCTTCTCTTTCTTTCGAGTATATTAAGGAGGGGAGAAAAATTAATTTCATTCTCCTTCGAAAATTAATTTCATTCTCTGTCATTCTTTGTTCTTCAACCATTAAATTCTCTGTCTTAGCATTATCACGCTCCCTTCTTCATTGTTTCTGGTTTGTTTCATTATCTGTCAGTCTTCATTCTTTGTTCGACCATTAAATCCTCTGTCTTAGCATTAATCACGCTCCCTTCTTCATTGTTTCTGGTTTGTTGTCCTCTTCCTGCTGCTGTTTGTGGTGGTAAGGTTTCTTTTCTTTGTTCCTTTTGTTTTAAGCTGTGTTGGTTGTAAATTTTCTGTGTTGATCGTATTGTAGCCTCCCTTTGCTGTTGTCGTCCTTGTTTGTGATGAAGAACCCTTTTCTAATGCTTGTATGCTAGTTTGCCCCTGTTCTTCGTCTCAAATCGAGAGGCCATTGTTTTACGTGTATTGATTGGACTTTTGAGTTTGGGGTTTTAGGGTTTCTGTGCTATGTTGAGATGGACTGCTAATTTTGTGGTTTTTTGATCTTTGGTATGACCTTGTGTTTGTTTCTAACTTGTTTATGTTGTATCTCTTCGCAGCCATGTCTGACCGTCCGCATCTTCCTTATCAAACTCCGGGTTCTAGTCTACCGAGATCCCTCCGCGCAGAGAGTCTCAAATGGATCCCGTGGTATCAGAGTTTCTTCTTCAGGGGCGAAGGCCTCTCCTCCTAGGAAAGATGGTCCTCAAAAAATCCTTCCGGGTCTCGAAACGCTGCCGACGTGCGGTTTCTCGTCCTCGTGATGACGTTAGGTGTGCGCAGACACCTCCTCGTGCTGTTGCCTTTGATGTTCCTCCTCTGCGTTCAGTAGTGCCTGTGCAGCACCCTCTACCGCCGCCTCCAGTACTTCCTCTCAAAGGGAAGAACACCAAAGGTTGTGTCCCGAGGACTGAATCGTCTAAGAATCCTCTTTGAAAAGACGAGCTTCCGAGGCTTTTGTTGGTTCGTCCGACCCCGCGGAACAGGATGAGGCTGCCCCGGTGATACGCAGTGTTTCGGTCAGCAAGAAGAAAGTGACGTTCAAGCATATTGACCTTGAAGTTTTCAAGGAAAAGCATGAGCTTCAAGCCTTCGAGGTTCGTTTCTATGCCCCTGAGGATGATATTACTTATGAGCTCCTCTCGAAGTATCAGTTTGACGAGTTCCATTGTTGACTACGGTTGGAGCTTTCGAGGCGGGTCTTATGCTGCCGTTGTACAAGTCTGGCGACTCCTTCTATTACGATGTGCTTGCTGGTCGTGAAGGCTCTTCTACCAATACTCACAGCCGTTCTGTGTCGCAATTATCGGGGAATTATCTCCGTGCACTGAAGGAGTGTTATCTGCGGAGTAAGGGACAGACGACGATGACATGTTACGTTCCAAATCCCGCGAGAGGGAATGGTATACTCCTGAAAACTTCAACAACTCTTTTGGTGATTACGTCAATAGTAGGAATCGTAAACCGTGGAGTGTTAGCCTTCGGAATCTCGCTGCTCCTCGGGGTGAATTCGTCTGTTAAGTGAGGTCAGCGATGCCAAACTGAAGTATGTTCCAGGCACCGAGGGGTCTAGTCAGCGGAAACTTTTTCCGGCACGTGAGAGGATCAAGCGTGACCATGACTACGAGTGGCACGCTACTGTATCGAAGTTGTTGGTCCTTGGGCGTACGGTTGGATTCCCGGTCCACGCGGTTGGCGTCCTTCTGGGAGTAGCAGGCCACGTGAATCTCCTCCTGCTCGTTATGGAGATTTCTGTCCCTGGCGTTTAAACTTCGCAGGTATGAACTTTCCTTATGCCCTCGACGTCGTTGAAGGAGACGAGGAGGAAGGTTCTGGTGCTATACTTCCACCGAAGAGTGCCACTACTGCTAAGGTATGGTTATTGCAGTTTCTGGCCGCGCCTGTTCGAAAGTAACTCTGTGGAAAGTAACTGTTCGGAAAGTAACTCTGTGGAACATGTGTTGGTTTGCAGGTTTCGAAGAAGAAAAAGATTGGGCCGAAGCAGTCTTCTACCATTGTGATGGGTGAGGCTGAGGTTCATGAAGAAGTTACCAGTCCGGTAAACGAAGAGTTTGCCGAGGATGAGATTTCTGATGGGGAAGAACGTACTGATACTTCCCCCCTAATGTCGAGGAGGAGATTGGTGCGGGTTTTGAAGGTGATGGAGGAAATAATGCCGCGGTAGCTGATGGCAGTGTTATCGCTGATATGTCAGTCCTGCTGGTGATGCTGCGGAACTCTCCCCACCATGTCTCAAGAGTTCTCTTTTGACCGGGTTTATTCCGCAGGGGATCTCCTTGACGATGCTCTTGATTTTCCTGAAGACTTCTCTCTACTTTCCCCCAATGATGATTGGGATGTGCTCGGGGGTCTGGTAAGGAAGACGCTGCTGTTCAGGATGGAGGCGCGGGTGATCACGATGTGCGTGTTGATGCCGAAACTTGTGTTGATGAGGCAATATCAGCCAAGGGGAAGTCCGTGGTTGATTCGCCTTCTGAGGATTTCCCTCATTCGCTGACATTTGAGGGTGAGGACGCCATAATGGATTGGCTTAAGAAAAAGGGTTTGTGTGTTGTCCCTCATCCTGCCCCGGTGGTTGCTGGTGAAAAGGATTCCGATGCTTATACCCGTCGGATGATGGAACTGTCTTCCAAGGCGCGGGTATCTGAGATGTGGGGGAAAAGTTTGAGTGTTCCCGAAGCTACCCTTGTACCGGAGCCTCCTACTTCTGTCGAGGATATGATGGCCATAGCCGACGGTTACCAATATGGTTTTCCTCAGCAGCGTGTCTTGGAGGTAAGTCTTCGTACATATCTCTTCGTGACGATTGAATCCTTCGGTGTAATAATGTTTGCCGTTTTGATGTGTAGATGATGAGGAGTGAGCATTGTAACCATGTGCTGTATCAATTCTTTAAGGCGAAATCTTTGAAGCTGGAGGCTAAGCTTCGTCACAGAGAAAAGGAATTATCTGCGGCTGAGGTAGAAATAGAAGAACTGAAGAGAAGCCTTAAAGAGAAAGAAAGGCTGGGTGAAGCGGAGGCTGGGCTTCGTTCAGAGCTTGCTGTCGTTCGCGCTGAGTTAGAGCAAACTCGCGGCCAAGTTTCAGCTTTCACAGGTTTGATTCTTTTTCCTCTTTTACCCTCGCAGTGCGTCGTAATTCCTCTATATTCCTTAGTTGTTCTGTCTGAGTCTCCCCACCCTATCTCCAGTGGGTGGCGTCCCCGAGTTGATATGGCTTCGAAACGAAAGGGCACGGCAAAAATCTCGTATCAAAGAGCTGGTCGAGAAAATTAAGAGTGAAGCCAAAAAGTGGGACGCTCGGGCTGAGGTATGGCGCGCAAGGCATGTTCAAATGGTTGATATGCAGAATCTGTATAACCATGACCGTACTTTGTTCAATGGTACGCTGCTGTGGACACGTGAGAATCTGCGGGAATCCCGTGAGCGAACTTCATTGTTGGAGTCTAGGATACATCTTCTGGAAGAGGAATTACGAAAGGCTCGCTCCCTTCCTTTTCCGGGAGTTAATGAGAGCATGCTGTGTCTTACCAGAGAACGGGACGATGCCCGAGCCGAAGTTTGGGCTCTAAGCAAGGCCCTTGCTGCGTCTCGCGCTGAAATAGCACGTCTGGCTGAGTCTGAGAGAAATCTTGAAGTATGTATGTACAGACTTGGCAAAGGGGTATCAGAGATAAACAACGAAGTCAACCATCTTCGTCACATGGATTCGATGAAGCAGGTAGAACTAGATGCCAGTCAATTTACTCTCACCAACCTTCAACTAGATTATAAGAAATTATCCGCGGAATATGACCATCTTGATGAAGCGCGAGATGCGGTTGTTAATGAGTATGAAGAGGCTTCGGCTTGTGTCGAAGGTATAACTCTATTTCATCGAGTGTGATTGTGTCTTTTCTGTGCTAACTCCCTTGTGTTGTCTTTTTCAGAGCTCGAGGGACAACTCCGCGTTGCAAATGAAAAATTTGAAAAGGCTCAATCTTCCTTAGCGCAGCAGGAAGAACAGACTAATCATTTTAAGAGTTTGGCGGCATCCCGCGAAGAGGCCGTTGGTGCAGCTTCTAAAGAAGTGAATCGTCTATCTTCGTTGTTATCCCAAGCCCAACAGCGGACGACAGTTATTATGCATAAGGCTCGGTGTCAATTGGCTGAGGAGACAAACAAGATGCTGGAGAAGATTGAGCTTGGCCTTAAGACCGAGCATGGCCTGTGAAGCTATCCGCGTCGTCCAGTGCCTGCTTCCTTGCCTGGCTCCTCGGGACCCTCATCTGGTGGGAGCGTCCCTTCAACTCTTCGGAACAACCCTGCTGATGGGGCGGCATCTAAGTAGAGACCGCGGCATCATTATCCTTCCGTTAGATTTTGCTAGTCTTTTGTAAAAAGAATATTTTTGATGTGTATTCCTTGTAAATTTTTGATGTGTAATTTACAATCCATGGCCTTGCCGCTTTTTGTAACCAACCTTTATGAAATGGATCATTTTTTTGATATACCTGCAATATCAGTTTGTTGTATTTTAGGCATTGTGATGAAAGACGCTAAAAACAAAAGAGTTTTTTAAGTGTTTGGGTGCGATACCGAAGGGAGGTACCTTCGTGATCGGCTTGAGACCTGTCACCCCGCTGGCGAACCCTTGGCCAGAGGATTCCCAGACGGTGGGGGCCGAGGCAACGTTCTAGGATATGGGGTTAAAAATTTACATACACCCATTCCGTCGACCCGTTGCCTTAAGATTGGTTGGGTATCTCTTTCTGCTGGGTGCCTTCCCCCTGGTCTTACACTTATGGACACTGATGGGGGAGCCCTGAGAGATTGTAGATTAACTACTTTCCCCAATATTGTTGATAAGTTGATTTCTTGAATTTTTAGGAAAGCTTGTTTGATTGATAGGTTGAGGCCTGCAATTCCTCGTCCAGAGATAGAAACATGTAGAGCGGTCACGCTGCCTTCTTCTTCTGGTACTCTTCACGCAGATGCAAAGCTGCGTTGCTCCTATGGGTAATATGGTTTAAGCCACTTAGCATTCCAAGGATGTCGGAGGACCTCGCCTTTCAGATTGCGAAGGTAATAGGAACCGCTTCCCGCAATGTCGTGTATTATAAAGGGTCCTCCCCACGTAGGTGCTAACTTTCCCCATCTCTTTTCTCGTTGATACTGTGGGATAGTTCTTAACACATACTGTCCCTCTACAAAATTCCGAAGCTTGACCTTTTTTTGTACTCCCTTGCTAGTCTTCGTTGATAATTTTCCATCTTCTGCAATGCTGCTTCCCTTCTTTCTTCTAGGTCGTCCAATCTCTCTAACATCATGTCTGTTGTGAGATTTTTCTCCCATGCTTCGGTCTTTGTGGTTGGCATGAGGATCTCTGTCGGGATG
Organism: Papaver somniferum; assembly: GCF_003573695.1. Lineage (NCBI taxonomy): Eukaryota > Viridiplantae > Streptophyta > Magnoliopsida > Ranunculales > Papaveraceae > Papaver > Papaver somniferum. Next base: position 73,900,733 of record NC_039363.1, on the reverse strand, counting down.
ACTGCTTCAGCTCCATAAGTGAGGAGAAACGGGGATTCCCCGGTGGCAGATCTTCTTGTTGTTCTGTATGCCCATAACACATTATGCAACTGTTCACACCATCGCCCCTTATGTTCGTCTAATTGTTTTTTGAGGATAAGGGCGAGGGTCTTGTTGGTAGCTTCCGCTTGTCCGTTGCTTTGAGGGTATATGGGGGTGGACTTGTTTTTCCTTATTTTGAAAGTGTCAAAGAGCATGTCTATGTTTTTCCCCTGTAATTGTTTACCATTATCGGACACGATTTCCGCTGGTATGCCGAATCTGCAAATAATATTTTGGAATATGAAAGTAAACACGTCCACGTCTCTGATCCTGGCTAAGGCTTTGGCTTCCACCCATTTACTGAAGTAGTCCGTGGCTACTATCAAAAATCGTCTTTTCCCTGACCCTTCGACGAAAGGCCCGACGATATCTATGCCCCATTTCGCAAATGGCCACGGGCTATCTACAGAATTTAACAGTTGCCGGCGCGTGTATCTTTTTGGCGAAGCGCTGACATTCTTCACACCGTCGGGACATCCTTGCGGCATCCTGTATCATTGTGGGCCAGTAATATCCTTGCGTTTTTGCTTTGTCGGCTAGTGACCTCATGCCGCTATGATTCCCTGCGTCACCATAATGGATGTCGTTTAGAATTCGGTGCCCCTTCTCCGGGATAAGCAACGTAGTAATGGCCCGAGGAAGGATTTCTTGTACAGGACCCCATCCCGGAGATCATATCTTCCTACTTTGGAGAGTATTTTCCTAGCTTGTTTATGATCCGCGGGTAAGCTTCCCTTTTCGAGAAACGCATGGATCACCGTTCTCCAATCATCTTCGTTGCTGAAGTCTTCGTCTTGATTTGCTCTTGACAGGATATCTTCTTCGTCAAAATCGTTATGGATGTCTTCTCCTACTTGGTCTTCGATATTTTCTTCCACTGTATCTTGATTGGTAGCGAAGGAGAATTGAGATGCAATCGAAGGCTCGTATACCCTTGTTATTTTAATAGCTTCGACGCTTTTATCCTTCAGCATGGATGATATATATGCTAGGGCATCCGCATGCCTGAGATCCTTTCTGCATAAGTGCCGGAATTTGATGTTCGGAATTTGTGACGCCAATGTTTGGACCAAGGCCATGTAAGCTGAGAGGGTGTCATCGTACACATTGTACTCGAGCTCTATTTGCCGTATGACAAGCTGCGAATCACTTGTCAGTCTTACATCGGTTACCCCCATTTCTATTATTACACGGAGGGCATGTACGACTGCCTCGTATTCAACGATGTTGTTGGTATGCTCTTTGAATTCTAACCTGAGTGCCTGTACAATCCTTTCTCCGGTTGGGGTGGTGATGACAATGCCTATTCCTGCTCCTTCCTTATTTTTGGAACCGTCGACGAAGACTTCCCATTGTCTTTGACTCGCGGGTTCGAGGATATCCATTGGATCTTTGCTTTCTTCTTCGGCTTCTGGTATTCCCTTAATCTCTTCGTCGTTGTCCAGGGGGAGGTCTGCTAAGAAATCCGCCAAAACTTGGGATTTTCGAGAATGTTGAATTTCATGAATGATGTTGAATTGGTCCAGGTGGGTGTTCCACTTGGCTATTCTGCCCACTTTTCCCGCGCTTTTGAGGACTGCTTCCAGTGGTGCTTTGCATGGGACGCGGACGAAGTGAGTTAGGAAGTAGGTTCTCAGCTTTTGAGTAGCCCAAACCAATGCTAGGATAAGCTGTTCGATCTTTGTGTAGTTCCTTTCCGCAGAATTGAGGGTCTTACTGACGTAATAGATAGGCTGTTCTATCTTCGTATTGGTTTTGACCAACACTGCGCTGACTGCGTCTTCTGTTGCTGCTATGTACAATGCCAAAACCTCATCAGGATCCGGTTTCTGCAGGATCGGAATTGAAGCTAGGTGTTCTTTGATTTTTTGGAAGGCTTCTTCGCATTCTGCGGTCCATTCAAACTTGCTCCCTTTTTTGAGAATGAAGAAATGTTTGCATTTGTCCGAGGATCGGGCAATAAATCTGCCCAAGGCTGCGATGGACCCATTGAGTTTCTGCACTTCTTTTAAATTCTTCGGGGACGGCATTTCTACTATGGCCTGAATCTTTACTGGGTCTACCTCAATGCCCCTTTTTGTTACCAGATACCCGAGGAATTTTCCCGAGGTGACGCCGAAAGTACATTTCTCTGGATTCACTTTCATGTGATGTTTTCTCATTGCTTCGAAGATATCTCTCAGATCCTGGTGGTGATCTTTGCGCAGCTTGCTTTTGACGAGCATATCGTCAACGTAAACTTCTAAGGTACTACCAATCCATGGCCTGAAGATAGCATCGACCATTCTTTGGTATGTTGCCCCTGCGTTTCGAAGTCCGAAGGGCATTCTAGTGTAGCAATAAAGGCCATGTGGGGTGTAAAACGCTGTGTGTGGCTGATCTTCTTCTGCCAGGGCTACTTGGTTGTAGCCAGAATGTCCATCCATGAATGACAGCTCTTCATATCCTTCTACCGCCTCTACCAGCTGATCTATGCTTGGCAAGGGATAGCTGTCCTTTGGACATGCCTTGTTGAGGTTAGTAAAATCGATGCATATCCTAACCCCTCCATTTTTCTTAGGAACGACGACCATATTGGAGATCCACGTAGGGTACTTGACTTCCTTGATGAAACCTGCGTCTAGTAGTTTCCGAAGTTCTTTTTCCACGGCCTTATGATACTCCGGTGCAACTTTTCTTATTTTTGCCTGAAAGGTGGTGTGCCTGGTTTGATGCGCAGCTCGTGTTGGATTACTTTTGGGTCAATCCCAGGCATATCTCCTAATTTCCAGGCGAATACATCCGCGTATTCTTTAAGTAATTTGGTTAGAGAATCTTCTCTTTTTTCGTCCATTATGGTCCCTACTTTGATCATCTTCGGGTTTTCTTCCGTTCCTATGTTGATTTCTTTTACGGGCTCTACTGGCGTGAACACCGGCTTCGGATCCCCGAGAACTGGGACGTTCTTTGATTGCTATTTAGTATGTTTCTGTCCTTCGTTGGCTGCTGAAGTACTTGTCTCTGTGTTTAGGACATTATCATCTTTGGTCAAACCCCTTCCTGTAGTTTCCTTGAGGAACAGGTCTATGGCCTTCTCTTTCGCGGCTTCTTTATTTTAATTCTTCGGGTTTTTCGCTGCTCTTCTTGTTCGTTGTTGATGCGATCCTGAGTGGCTTGGCACTCCCTTGCAGAGACCCGATCTCCCTTGATTTCCATTACTCCCTCAGGTGTAGGGAATCTGAGATATTGGTAGTACGTTGCCGCCACTCCCTTGAGTTTATGTAACCACTTTCGTCCGATAATGGCGTTGTAGGGGGATGGGGCGTCAACCACGCTGAATCGTGTTTCTACTTTCATGGGTCCGGCGTTAACTTGCAACACGATGTCTCCCAATGGCTTCGTGGGTGAACCATTGAATCCGTAGATGGTGTAATAAGAGGTCATCAGCTGTTCTTCATGGAGTTTCATTCGTTTGAATGCGTCGTAGAATAGAACGTTTACTGAGCTTCCCCCGTCTATGAGGATCTTTTTGAGGTTACATCCGCCACTGGTAGTGTGAGGACCAGGGGGTCGTTATGGTCTTCCATGTCCTCTTCGATATCCTCAGCATCGAAAATAATAGGCGAGTCCATCCACTCTTCGTGCTCGTCCACCTCTATCCCATCGATCTTATACAATTCGCAGCGGTCTTCGAACTGCTTCCGTAACCTCTTTCCTATCTGTGTAAGTGAGGGCCCTGCGGCTTCAGAACACGAAATGGTGTTGATTGTGCGGTTCCCTTCTGGAAGCTGGACTGGCTTGGTTCGTTTGGATCTATCCTCGGGACATCCTTTCGTATGTAATGTTTGAGCTCGCCAGCATCGATTAATTTTTGGATCATTATTTTGAGGTTTTTACATTTTTCGGTCTGGTGTCCGTTGAAGCAGTGATATTCACAATAATCTTTAGACTTCTCGGTTCTCGAGGGCTGTTTTCCCTTAGACCATGGCCACTCCAGGTTTTCCCTTCCTTTGATCTCTCTCAGGATCCGAGCATAGCTAGCATTGAGCTTCGTGTAAACTTGATCTTCGAATTTTCGATCGCCTGTTCGTCGTTCGTCCCTTCGTTCCTTCCTGTCTTCGTGAGGCCTCTCCGCTGAACAATTCCTTTTGGCCCCATTGGTTTGTTCTGCTGAATTGGTACGGTGAGACTTCTGCGTGTATGCCCTAGGGTTTTCACGCTGGATTTCTTCAAGACGAGCGTGCTTTTCAATAATTATTCGAAGATCTCCCTCTGTCTTAGGTACGCTTCCATGAATCTCAACGAATAGTGGACTCATTCGGTCTAATCCCCACTTGTAGCAGTTGATACTTACCACCGGGTCCACACTCCCTATGGCTTGGCAGACCTTGTGCCATCTGTTAGTGTATTCCCTCGTGGTTTCCTTATAGCCGATTGCTAGCGAAAAGAGCTTATCCATTCCAGTATTAACAGCCTTGTTGTACATGTAAGTTCTTAAGAACTTTTCTGCGAGTTGGTCGTAGGAGTGGATGGAGTCTGGCGGCAGATTATCAAACCAAGACAATGCCGATCCCTTCAGGCTCGATGGGAAGTACTACAGAGTACTGCGTCGTTTTGACTCCATCTAGCCAAGACACGGTTATAATACCGAATGTGTGCAGCGGGATCACTGGATCCGTCATAGCATTCAAATGTCGGGACAGGGCACTTGAGTGGAATAGGGGTGCTGGCCAGGCGATGAGTTAGGGGCGTGGAGTTAGCCTCTCTCATGACCTCTTCTAACCTTCCCCCGCCTTGTCTACTTTTTAACTGCCTGATCTCTGCCATCATTTCATCACGCAGCTCTTCCATCGCGCGGTGGTGCCCTACGCTCTTCTGCTCGTGATAGCTTGACTCTCCGTCGTTATAATCCGGGTCGGATGCGCTACTACCCCTTGCCGCTTTTCCATTTGCTGCTACGATGACTCTTCGGTCTCGGTTTGGTTCTGGTGCCTTTGAACTTGCTTCATCGAGTTGTTGGCTCGTCTTTGTGCTTAGGGAAATCCGGTCTTTTAAATCCTGGTTTTCTCTGGCCAACAGAGCTACAACATCTGCGTAAATCTTCTGGCTCTTCTTCAATTCCTCAAGCTCGGCCATCAATCGATGTGATTGGTTCGACCCCTGATTGGGAGTCCCAGCTCGTGCTACTACGGCAATGGTGCCGCCTTCTTCTATGGTTTGCACTAAAGGTGGGGGAGGTTCAGCTTCGATTGTCGGCATTTCCAGATCGGGCGAAGTGCCCATCTGCGGCGTTAGAGCCGCCGGCACAGTTTGATTTTGCTCGTTTGTTGATGGCATTCCGAAGGTCGGCGGGTGCGCGGGTTGGTGTGTTCTGGATTCATCCACCCTTTCTTTTGGTTGGTGAAATTGATTCGTAGCAAAAGTTTTGCTGGCTTCCGCAGCCTTTGGGGCAGCCGCTGTTGTACTATACTTTGTTGCCGCTGCTCTGAGGGCCGCGGCTGCGACGAAGTTAACGTTCATAGGCGAAGTGATTTCCGCAGTGTCCTGCCTCTGACTGGTCATTTTGGCTTTGTCTCCTTTCTGCTTGCTCCGGGTGATGATCGGGGTTGTCCTTGGTGCTTCTTTTGACGTGACTTTGGATTTTCCTGCTTCCTGCATCTTTTCCATCGTGGGTCCTTTTGTCGCTTTCGTTTTCTTTCTGCACAAGGGAATTTCAAACAGCGAGAAACAGAAATGTCCGTGCGGATCGGGTTAGTTTACAAAATTCCTTACTCCAAGACCGGGAAAAACTGCCCGAGGGCCATAGAGAACTTTTTAAAATGCGGGTTCATTGAAGGTACGCGGGAACGTGAAAGGATCCCCTTGAAAATGCACGTAGATCTTTTTGAATTTTTTTTTGAAAGCGACCCACTGGAAAGCCAGGTCCGTACGAGATCTAAAAAATGTAAATTCATGGATCTAAGCGATAAATCTTTTAACCAGTTTAAATTGCTTCGACAGATACTGCCAGGACCATCGAAGATAACGGGTGCGTTTTTGAATATAGTAAATTTAACAAAAGGTAAATACTGCTAGAGCTGATGAAATAGAGCAATCATATGCTAATTTAATATAAAATCACAGGATAAGATAAATCTTTTACCGGGACGAAGTCCCTGTTTCTAGCGCCAAATTGTGAACACGTAAATCACGAAGGCATATATATGTTCACTAACAATATTCGCACTCTAGGTACGGACTCGCACTGATAATACAATGGCATTGATTCCTTGGCTCCAAACCTTCGGGTTTATCATAGCCTCATCCAATAACATCGAGAGGGGCGTTTACGTAGGGAAAGATAAAGAAAACGAAGCATAAAAGTAAAACTCATGGAGCGTTAGGCAAATATAAAGTGCTGAAATGTAAATAAGACTGGGATTTACGTGGTTCAGCACTAAGGCCTACATCCACGGGGTTGTTGTTTCACTATATACTTGATGGTTACAAAGATAGTCGAGTGACTTTGGGGTTTACATAGATCTGTATATTGTAAAGGACTAACTTACACTCACAATCTCTCTCTCCTTCCCTTCCTCAATTTTCCGATCCCCTTACTCTTGGTGGAGAGGGGGTATTTATAGGGTTAGAGTGTGGGACCCATCTCTGAGAACCGTTGGAACCTTATCTTCTTGTGTTTTGTGTCCATCACGCGGGGGTCTTCGTTTATTACTTCATCATGCAGAGTCGTCCTCGTTCGTTCCATGGGTTGATCGACACGTATGCTGCTCAGAGTGTTTAATGCGGGTAGTTGAGGTGTCTGCTCGTGTCAGGCAAGTGTCTTCTTCCCCTGTCACATCCATGTCAGTTTATTTTCTCTCCACCGTTGATCTTGGCTTCTTTTGGGGATGAGATAAAGTAACTCTTCGGGAGTTACCTGGTGCTTCGCAGTACATCGTGTTACCTGTACGTCTTTTTAACTTCTGCCCTTAGATTTGTTCGGGCAAAGATCCAACATCGGCGGGATGGGCACCTTAGCTGTGGGAACATGTCATCATGCTTTGATGACTTTGTCTGCATGCTCTCCACGTATGTTCCTATATACACGTGTTTGATGATGAAATATGTGCACACAGGGAGAAGCAAAAGAATATTGACAGTTAGAAGAATGAAATAATGTGGCAAAAGGATTTGCAACATTAAAAACAGTTGGATATTTTCTTGTTTCCTCGTTAATTGTTTTATTTGCTATAATAAAGTCACTATTACAAGTTTAATGAGTTGGTATATTTCTTAGTACCTTTGTAATATTTACTTTCATTTTAGGGTCGTGTTGACTTTAGTGTTAGGAATTAAGGCTCTCTATGTAAGGTAGTCGTGAAGGAGGGTATTTAAGTCAAAAATACTTATCTTTTTCTACTCAATATAAATATGGTTCATTGGGAAGATGTTACATAATATATTGTACCAATATATGTAATAAAATACACTGAAAATGGAAGAATCAAATCAGTTTGGTGGAATAAATGAATTTGCTGATGGAAGTTATGGTGAATGCGACGGCGTAATAACACCGACTGCATGGGTAGCATAACAAATAAATCGATCAAATAAATGAGTTTGAGTGAACTAATGGCATTGGATATTTTTCAAAGATGAAGACGTAATAGTTCTGAAGAATATTTGAGGCATATTGGTTTTGAAAGCGACGTATGACAATGGAAGGTATCGGGATAAATTTTATCTATAACTAGTTACTCATGACTTTTCTTCTATAATCATGCAGTTTAATCATTTTATTTTCGAAAACACGTAAAGAAAATAAGAGAATGATGGTTCTTTGGCGTGCAAGCGACTGATATGGATGTACATTCATGATTCCGAATTTGCTATATGATTGAAGAATAAGGTCGAATCTAGTACAAGTCATGATGAGTTGTTTGGTACAACAAACATCGGAGTTTAAAGGCAATGGAACAATGAACATATCATAAGTAACTTGAAATAATTATGTATGTACACTTAGGCATGAAATGATTTGGAAAAAAAAATTGGTTGCAGATTTAAGAGAAAGATTAAGTTTGCATGTGCATGTAGATATATGATTTGGTATGGATTTTAACAACGGTGTGCAACACGATAAAAAATGTTCAAATTAGTAAGATCAATAATAAGGTAGTTACTTAAGTGATGTTAATATTAGGCAAATAAGTTGGCAAGGACGTTTATAAGTTCCAACAACGAAGGTTTGTTGGATTATATATTTGAGATATCTGGAAACTTATTTAGTAAAGAAGGAGTTAAGTATAATGGTTTACTTGGATGCGATTAACGAGGATGTTGAACATGATAGGTGGGGAAGGTATATTATCCTTCAAGTCATTGGCATATAATGGATCGATATTAACCAACGAATGAAGCTTCACAACATAAGCAATCATGATGCCTGTGATAAATAGATCATAGGTTAGTGAATTGGTGCATATTTGTGAACTTGAGTTGGCCCAACACAAGAAAGATGTAAATATATTGAATATGTAATAAAATAGCCAATGTTCTAGTCTAAGGCATGACCAAGTCTATGAGGGACCGAAAAGTTACGCCTCCGTCGCCGAGCCGCGCATGCCAAAACTCCCCGATGCATCACTTGTAAATGCATTGACGGGGTCGTAAATCTTCTCTTCTCATCAGGAAAATGCACGTTGATTTTCCTTTCCAAGTATCTTCGCAAACTCAATTCCAACTTACCCTTGTTCTGATAAGGGTATAAGGCCATAAAGGATAATATTAATGCATTTTTCATGAAATCCTGACTTCCGAATCCTATGCAGGTGTAGGGCATTCCTTGGCCATTGCGAGCCTATTTCCAACTTATTCTTACCTCACCCCAGCGTTGAGCTGAAAGCATGCACTGATCTTGATCGCACCAAGGGTGTGTCGGTCAGGATCATGTGATTCTTTAGTTGCATCATCCTTGTGATTAAAGTGGCTAACGCAAGATCCCCTCACTTTCAACCTTATCTTTTGTTTCTGGTCATATATACCTAATTCGCATTTATGCAAGCCTACGTCGAATGGCTTGATAAGAAGTATTAGCATCCAAGTAGCAGAGTGAAACTACCTCATAAATTATCTCTTGCCTCGCATTTACGATCCAGATGATATGAGTTACCAAAGTATCAAAATCACCTCGTAATTAGATGATATGAGCGACAAAGTGTTGGAACACTAATGTTTCAACTCATTGCGGCTGTCAACCTACCATTCTCCGTACCTTGAAGGTATCAAGGACGTTTAGTAGTTCATCAGTGTCGGGACTAGCAACTAAGATAACTTGTGTTGCAAGGACAAACCAAGCAAATCCTTATCTTTATAGGACAAAGGGTCTTTCACAAATAGTTCAAAAGAGTGTGCATTATCAAGGTAAATAAAAAAGTATGATTGTTCTCCCTTGGATGCTTGGGGGGGAAAACAACTTCTCTATATATATTTCTACATGTTACATGAGAAATGAATGAATATAATACAGAATATACATATTACAGGAAACATGAAAATCTTTCATAAAAATCGAGTAATATTGTTTCCCATCCTGAACTATGTTTCCTTATTTGGATGTATACTCTTAGTTGTACACAGCGATGACATAATATCTTTGACAATTGTTGGTGTCGACACAATATCCTTGACACTCCCCCTTAAAAGAATATTTGTGTCAACAACATTGAGCTTGTCTCGCAATACGGTAAAACGAGGTGTAGAAATACCCTTAGTTAGGATGTTTGTTATCTGGTCCTACGACGATATGATCCGTACAATGAGTTCTTTCTTAGAAACCATGTCTCGCACAAAATGAAAATCGATGTCAACATGATGACTACGAGTGTGGAATACTGGATTGGAAGTCAAATATGTAGCACCTATATTATCGCACCATAAAGTAGGAGTAAAAGTAAGAGGAATGCTTAGTTCAAGAAACAAATATCTGAGCCAAATCACTTCAACTGTTGCATTTGCAATGGCTTGATATTCAGACTCCATGCTGGATCGAGAGACCGTGGGTTGTTTCTTTGAACTCTATGATATAAGATTATTTCCATAGTAGATAGCATATCCTCCTGTTGATTTTCGATCATCCAAAGAGCCACCCCAATCTTCATATGTAAAAATTGATAGTCTTGGAGGCGAATTGTAATAAAAACTGTAGACCATAGGTGAGTGTGTGCTTTTGAAAACGCAAAACTCGCTTTACCAAAGCCCAATGTTCTGTATACGGGCCATGCATGAACTGACATGCTTTATTTACTACAAATGCAATATCTGTATGCGTTAACGTCAAGTATTGGAGTGCTCTCATTGTACTGCGATATAGAAAAGTGTCTTGAAAAGGTTCCCCTAAGTGTTTCGTGAGACGAGCATTTGCAGCAATAGGCAGAGAAATTAGCTTAGCTTCCTACATGTTTGTTCACATAAGGAGTTCGACTATATACTTTTGTTGAGATAAAACTAATCCCTTCGATTTTATTGTTGCTTCGATTACCAAAAAATAGTTGAAGACACCCAAATCTTTAAGGTCAAACTCTCCCCCAATCAATGAAATAATTCTAGAAACGATTACTGCATTACTACCCTTAACTATTAAATCATCTATATAAACCAACAAATAAACAACATCCTTACCTTCTTTATATATGAATAGAGAGGAACAATTTTAGAACCTTGAAAACCAATGGTGAGAAAAAATTCATTTAGCCGAGTATACCATACCTGCGGAGATTGTTTTAAACCATAGATGGACTTCTTTAGTTTACATACATGTGTAGGATGAGAGGAATCAACAAAATTCGGTGGACGGATCATATAAACTTCATCATCGAGAACTCCGTCAAGAACGCATTGTTGACACCAAGTTATTCAATAACCCATTTGTTAGATACAGAAACGGATATTATTGTTCTTAATGTTGCAAGTTTTACCATAGGGCTAAACGTGGTTGTGTAGTCAACACCATATTGCTGGTTAAACCCCTTCACAACTAGTCTATCTTTGTAACAAGCTATCATGCCATCAGCATTGCGCTTTATTCTTAAAATCCACTTATTGCCAGTACATTCATAGACGGAAGATGAGGAACCAAAATCCAAGTACCATGTTGACGTAGAGCATTAAGATCAGCAATCATGGCATCTCTCCATTGTGGGTATTTAGATGCTTGAGAAGCGCATGTCAGAACAACCTCATTGTCATTGTATTGAACTTCAGCAGCAAGAACTAACAGATAACTTCTTGCGGCAAACACTTTCTTCTTGAAGATTCCATACTTTGAACGGGTATGCATTCCTTGTGTGGTAACAGTAGGAGTGGGAACAGAAGTAGCAGTAGGGGAAGGCACCTGTGTATCAACAACTTCCAGTTATGGAGTAGCAACAACTATTGGTGACTTTGTGTCAATCTGATGACTTTGTGTCAATCTGAAGTATGATTATTTTTTCAATTTGACACAAAAAAATTGGATTTGGTCTTTGTAACCAAAAAAATTCAATCAACAATGAAAGGACTAACTTGTCCCTCTTTTTTAGTCCAATTATTATAACTCCTTAGAGCAGTTCCTATGGATTGAACAAATTCAAAGTTTGTTCATTTTGCTCCCACTATGAACTCAACAAACATGAAAAATGGATGTTCAAACCAAGAAATTTGTTGGTTTGTTCACTGAGTTGGAAGATGTAGCGCGTGCTTGATGAAAGGCTGGCGAGCTTCTCCCCAGCGCTGGCGTTCGAGCCGAAATCGCTGGCGCTTTTCTTTCCAGCGCGCTCTTTAGTAAAACGCCAACGTTTTTTGTTACCACGCCGCGTTAATCTTAAAAGCGCCAACGGCTACTTCAATCAAATGGCTGATGCTCTTTTTTGTTTCCCTATAAATCCAGTTCATCTCCAGACTTAAAACTCACACCTTCTTCATCACTATCTCAAAATTACACAATTTCATATCATCTCTTTTTTTATTTTATTTTTTTCAAACAAAACTATTCATATCAACTCAATCTACCATAAAAAATCTCATCGCTATAAATTTCATTTCTAACAAATATGGCATCCTCACTACAACGATCACAACAACAAACACCACAACAAACACAACAACAATCAAAACAAGAAACACCATGAAACACAAGAATTCGTGGTGTCAAGTACACAATAGATGAAGACGAGTCACTTTGCAGAAATTATGTATTATATAATTAGATGACATCAATGGTATTTATCAAGAAAAAAAAATTTATGATAAGATTTTACAAAAAATTTGTGAAGAAACAGGTAACCCCAATAGACGTGATAGTGATGGGTTGTCTCATCGTTTTCATGCAATTTCGGCAGCCGTTAGTGAATATGTATCTTTGGTCACTCAAATATGAAACAAAACAAAAGTGGTGAAGGCGAACCGGATGTGGAACGAAGATGTTGGGAAGAGTGGCAAAGATCCCACAAAACGAGTTTCCAACATGAAACTTGTTTCACTATTCTGAGGGTGCTTAACAAGTTTAATCCATACTTTCTAGAAGGTCATCAAGTGCATGCAAGATCACCATATGGTCCAATCGGGCAGGATTTTCAGAATGGAGGGCCTGCTTCCTCACCTGATGAAACTCCAAGTAGTCAGGAACAACACAACACTAATCTAGACATTAACACCAACGCCATTAGAAGGAGGTTCAAGCGAGTTCAACTATGCTGATCACAAGGAATTCGAGATGCAGATAGAGCCAGGGACCATGGAATTGCTATAAATAATCAACAAAAAAGTCATCTTTCGCGAGAACAATACTACAAGGATTGTAAGCTAAACAAGTTACTCTCGTTGAACACTTCAATAATGAATGAACGACAATATGCTGCATGGACTAAGAAAATGGATGCGGTCGAACAACAACAGGTACAGGCCGAACAACAACAAGTCCCCCCTCAACAAACTCAAGTTCCCCCTCAACAAACTGACCAATATGTGAATGTATAAGAAGACGAAGATGATGCCTAGGAAGAAAACGAAGATGAATACAGTCTTTCTAACTGATTTTAATTCTTGTTTAGTTAAGTTTAATTTAATTCAGTGTAGTCGTTTAATTTAATCCAATTTAGTTTAATTTAATTGTACTCGTTTATTTAAAATTACTTTTAATATAATTGCCTCAATTTTAATTTTAAGTGTACTCGTTTAAACAAACAACTTTAAATATATTAATTAAAATAAACAACAATACTAAATTGAAAATAACATCTATCTCCCTCTACCTCTGCCTCGCCCCCGCGCATCGTCTACTGGTCCTTTTAAACCCCAAAGGTGCTTGGTTAAATCTTGTCTTCGTTGTCCATAGATTCCCCTGTTTTGGAGTATGTCAGTAGGAAGTATATATTCTCTTGCCGGGAACCCATGCTCTACCACAAGATTCTTGGTTAAATCTTCATCTGGAAAACTAGTCCAGGTTGGGTCACGCCTTGATTCTTCAATGACCATGTTATGCAGAATGATACAAGTCAGCATAATTATGTTCATTTCTTGAATATCAAAAAATCGTGACGGCGCAGCTACGATGGCAAACTTCCTTTTCAGTATGCCAAAAGCGCGCGTTCAACATCCTTTCTGCATTTCATTTGTTGGGTGTTAAAGTTAGGGTTGCACATGGGCCGGTACAGTCCGGGTTTCTTATGAACCCGGTACTTGTACCTGGAGTTGACCGGGACCTCATTTTGAGGACCTGTACCTGTACTTGTACCTGGAGTTGTACCTGTACCTATAAGATTGGTCCGGTTCTAGTCCGGTACCGGTATTTACCTGTTATAAAAATGTTATCGTAATAATATATAGAAAAAAATATACAGATCCAAATACACCAAAAATGAAAGTTTTGATAATCCATACAATCAAACAGTCTATACAAATATTTTCCTACTGACAATGTGATAGACACATTTTTGTGTCTAATTTGATCTCAATACTATATATTGTTGGCACTCGATTTTGTACTAGTTTTGGTATTTTATGTATTTGTAGGTATTTTTTGGAAATAAATATTTTTGGAAAATTCGGCTCGAAAAGTTGATTTTGGCACCCGGAGGACACGTGTTATTCGGACTCCCAAGTTTGGATAAGGGGTAACCTAATTACTAAGAGGCACCCCCAGGTCACCCCAAGGCATCTGCTATTCGGACACCTATACAGGATAGGGGGAGGTCATCTTCTCAAAATTCAAAATCAATTTTTGGCGGGAAAAGAAAGTTATTCTCTGGCAGATTTTTGGTTCGTGATTTGGAAGTGTTTTAGCGAGATTAAATCGCTGTAATTCTTCGGAAAGGTTTATCTGGGCTTAACAGGCGTCATATGGGTGTTGGTTTCGATCCAAATTGGCTAGTTAATCCGAGAGAAGAAAAACAGGGAAAGCACGTCACATGGAAGATATTCTCGGGATTTTTAGCTATCTTTGGAATGATTTCGTGTGTATACAGCGTGCGTTACTTCATCAGAGACGCGTAATAAACATGGTGGTAGAATGTCAACACCATGCAGACGCGTGAACAAGGTAAAGAAGGAAATAATTACCTAACTCTGGTAGAAAATATTTTCCGAGAATAAAACTCATTAGTGGAAGATTATTCGAATTGATGGCGGAGATTTGGAGGTGCTGTGACTATATAAATGCTTCTGGGATGTCATAGAACGTGGGTTGAGCGATTGGGGAAAGCCACAGAGTCGAGAAAAGTGCTGCAAAGAAATCTGCAGCAGCAGCAGCAGAAAAATACTGAAGAACATGAAGAACAGACGCACAAAGACAGTCGTAAAACACTGTCGTTGATGCTTAAGAAATAAGACTGTCATCTGCGACAGTTTACAGTTATTCTTTGTAACAGTGAGTATGCAACGAATATAAACGTTGTAAATTTCCGGTTTAATTTGATTTTCTCCTTTTCTCTTCTTTGTAAACACCATTTGAGCCATAATAAAATATTTTGAGCGTGTTTTCATCATGATGAGCTAAACCCTATCATTGGGACAACGGAGGAAGCAACTTTTCATGATTGTGGTAAATGAATTAATTATTTATATAATTTATTTTGCATAGATTTAATTGTTTTATGATTTCTATTAATTATGTGTTATTTTGTCTGATGTCGCATGCTTAGTTTAAATTACTTTTGATGCGTCATGCTTACGACTTACAGATAATGTTTTATGAAATCTGTTTTTGGCAAAGAGTTAGAGTCACAATTTCTTTTGTTTGATCTATATTGTCTAGAGTTAATGACTGAACCACAATAATATGAAAAGTAGTGAAATCCTGCGTCCTAGTGTCTCTTCATCCTGTGATAATTTTTTTTGTATATATATAATTTTATTAAATCTAAAAATTTCATTTCCTTCACAAGTTTGAAACGAACCTTTTTACTATAACCAAAAAAAAAAAAATCTTAAATCATTTTGGCGCCGCCGACGCGGAATTGTGTTTAGGTAGTTTTTTTTTTTTAGATTTTTTTTCTTTGTTCTTTTTTACGTTCTTTGGGTATTTGTCTATGTGATACAGGTTTTGAGGCTTGGATCGAAAAGAAAAAAAAAAAGAAGACGTTGTCAAAGATTTTTGGCGATTTCATAAAGACTGTGAGCAAAGCTTAAAGCAAAAAGAACGGAAAGAAGACGAAGAACTTTTTTTATTATTATTATTATTTTTTAGATATTTTTTATTATTATTATTAATTTTTTTTTTAGAAACTGTAATTAAGGTTTTATTTTTGTAATCTTTTATTTTTGGACATTTTTTTTCCGGACATTGAACATTGGACATTTTTTTTAAAACCTTACGGAAGGGTTATATAATTAAAAAAATAAATAAAAATAAATAAATACAAACTGTTTGCAGAGAAGGACGACGATTACTATATCGTCTCGGCCCCTCGAGTTCGTACATGACATAGGAGTCGTGGCCCGAGTCGACTTCAACGGTTCATCCCCCGTCTAGTACGGGAGGTAAGTTCATCGAAGCACTCGCGAATCTCCTGTAAGCGAGTTATTGTATTCCTTAAGGTGATTCATTGAATGAGGACGAATTTGGACTGTTTTTAAATTCCTAGTAAAGGTCAAGGCCTGGACAATACAAGATAAGGGTTCGTATTTCATCACCGCTCCCTTCTTGCCCGCCTTAGGAAAACGAAACCTAATGCGAACCCAAGCTTAAAACTTGACTAGAACGAGAACGATAGGGTATCGCGCTTATCAGGAACAATTTTCGAAGGATATTGGTTACTTTTTTAAGCACACCTCTAAGTTCATTATGGTTTTTGTGAGTTGAATGCGTGACTGCGCCGCCTTGTGATAGCGGTGAGGCCTTGGGTATCAAAGCTCCACTGAGCTTCCCTCGCCTCAATTCAACTTACTTTGACTCGGATTGATTCCAGAAGGGTTTGCTTAAATTGTAACGAATTCCCCTTCGAGAGATAGAAGCAAGTCTAGAAACAATCGAAGTGGAGCCATGATGCTTGTTGTTTGCTAGATTTTATAGGTTTGATTTGGTCGAGTCAGCCTTGTTTGTGATTGTGTAGAATTCCCTTGAAATTAAGAATGTTGAACTGGTATGATAGAAGCCAATACAATGAGTATCGACCTGAATTTGAATATGGACATCATCATTTTTATGACCATGGTGGGAATAGTAGTTGGGAATGCCAACCTTTTCAAAGTAATGGTTCATACCATGGTGAGCCCAATTACCATCCACACGCGAATTGGTCTTACGAGCAAGAAAATCAGGAACACTGTAGTACTGGTTACTCGTTTTTGAAAACTAGTCCTGATTATGATATTTCTGAACATGTTCCATCTCTAGAAGAGACCCAACAACAGATTGAAAGGACGTATAAACGTTTAGTTGCAATGAATAGTTCAAAAGAAGAGTGTACAAGATATTCTGAGACGATAAACGAGAGTGGTGAACGTATAAGTGTTATGCTCAGTGAAATTCAGGCACGTCTAGAAGCAGAAAATGAACAGTTGGGTAATGCTGCTCGAAATAATCTAAATTTCTAAAATAGTGTTTCTAATTCTACCCTTGATATCAATAGTGAATATTTGCCTAATTTAGAGGACGAGGTTAGAATAAAAGACACTACTTATTTAGATAAGGTTCAATCATCTTTGTACTATTATGATGATGAGGATAGTAATAATGAAGAAATTTATAGGCATAGTAATGAGGAAACTGTTACTCCCAATGAGATTTATAATGATAATATTATTTCTAGTTCAAATCCAAATAATTTTAATAATTATTCACCTATTCAAAAGGACGAGTATTTGACTAGAGATACCACCGTTTTAGACGAGGATTAGAAGCCGGTAATGGTTTATAGGAACGAGTTTATTCTGAGAATATTGTTTTAGAGTCTAGCAATTTAGAAACATTAGTCTTAGACGAAGAACATGAACTCGTAGAGATTTTAAATATGAGTGAGGATGCATCACCTGAGTATAATTTTCAAGAAGCAATTGACCATTTTCAGGATTCTGATGATCTAGAAATTAGGAAAATTGTAGCTAGTCTATCTAGAGACACCCAAAATTCTAAGTTTGGGGGTGTTTATAATCCATGTGCTTTCACTCTTAGAAAGGTCCCTCACTTGGGACTTGACATATGTGCCTCAACCATTTTACAAAATTCTCTTCATACACGTTTTCCGGAACCTAATGATGCCCATAAAGAAGCTCAGTCGTTAGAAACCCATCCTATGGTTGATGTGGTTTTCCCAGGCTATGATCCCCAGATTGACTTTATTTTCCCACCAAATAGTTTTCTTCCAACTGTGGGAACGTTTATATTCCAAATGTGTCGAATATTAAGTTATGAGACTAAACCTAAATGCTTTAGGAAATTAGAATCGACACATTTGCTTAAGAATGACCACTACTCTCATTGTGGTCAATTATGTAAGTCAAATCTTATTGACTTAGAGGATCCTCAGTTATTTAGGTTATTATTGTGCGCTTCTAAGATCATATTTGAGTTTTTCCAGACTTTAGGACCTAATTATTCGGATCCCACCTATAAAGAAACGCAGCCAATGAAAATTTTCTATCTAGACCCTTTCATAGAACCTGAACCTGAACCACAATTAGATATAAATTTCTTAATCAGGAAACTAGATAAGGGCGTGCTATTCTTGTTCACTTTCTTGGTTCATTGCAGTTTCCTTTGGTCAGCTCTATTTAGTTTTGAAGACCCACAGTTATTTGGTCTGTTACTTTATGGTTCGAGTTGACTAATCCTTTCCTAAGTCTGGCTGAAGACTTTAAACTTAGCACTTATTGGGAGGTATCCCATGCTCATGCAACACGGTAGTATCTTTCCTTAACTCTTTTGCTTCAAATGGTAACCGTTTCTCCTTGTTCATGCTTTTAATATCTTTAGAACATTGAGGACAATGTTAGATTTAAGTTTGGGGGTATGGGAGAAACTTTTTAGTTGCAGTTATTAAACTCTAGAGCCTAGAAATCTATGTCTATTAAGGTTTGCACTAACCAATCTAAGTGGATGGGAACATCTTGGTTATAGGAGTTGAGGAACCAATCTGATTAGATGGAAACATCTAAAGAGTCTATTCATAAAGGCACGGAGCTCAGGTGTTAGAATTAAAAAAAAACATGGTAGTTTCGCCATATCTCGTGATGGAAACATCGAAAGAATTCTGATCACTTCTTTTTCTTTTTACCTTTTTACCATTACTAGGGTGAAGTAGAGTGATTGAGATACAAAAAAAAAATGATTGATTGAGACTAGACTATTAGACCAACCGGAATAAATTCAACAAAGCCAACCACTGGAACCCTTGTATATGCCAGTTGGGTTGACCTAGAGCTAGGATTATCGATCACTGGTTCCCTTGTATATGCCAGTGTGTTGATATTAGTCTAGACCAGTATCTCAGTCCATTAGGATAAGTTCACCTTAGTTAATATCATCTACGTTTTTCTCTACATCCATCTTCTTAATCTATCCATGTGATTGGTTGACTCCGATTTATGATGTCCATAAACTACCTGAGTAGAGCTCTGTCACTTTATATTAATTTTAGTATGCTTGAGTGCAAACTCGTATACAATAATTGGAATTTCGCATCAGGTTACTTCCTCCTATAGTCAATGATTGTATGCCAACCAAGGAGATTTTTTAGTGCCTTCCAAGATTCTGCGTAGATAGCTAGGGTCTGGAGTATTGGTTTTTGTGGGTACACCTCTGATAAACCCACCCGAGATTAACTCGGTCACTTTTCAAGAATAAATTTTGCTCGAGGACTAGCAAATATTAAGTTTGAGGGTATTTGATAGACACATTTTTGTGTCTAATTTGATCTCAATACTATATATTGTTGGCACTCGATTTTGTACTACTTTTGGTATTTTATGTATTTGTAGGTATTTTTTGGAAATAAATATTTTTGGAAAATTCGGCTCGAAAAGTTGATTTTGGCACCCGGAGGACACGTGTTATTCGGACTCCCAAGTTTGGATAAGGGGTAACCTAATTACTAAGGGGCACCCCAGGTCACCCCAAGGCATCTGCTATTCGGACACCTATACAGGATAGGGGGAGGTCATCTTCTCAAAATTCAAAATCAATTTTTGGCGGGAAAAGAATGTTATTCTCTGGCAGATTTTTGGTTCGTGATTTGGAAGTGTTTTAGCGAGATTAAATCGCTGTAATTCTTCGGAAAGGTTTATTTGGGCTTAACAGGCGTCATATGGGTGTTGGTTTCGATCCAAATTGGCTAGTTAATCCGAGAGAAGAAAAACAGGGAAAGAACGTCACATGGAAGATATTCTCGGGATTTTTAGCTATCTTTGGAATGATTTCGTGTGTATACAGCGTGCGTTACTTCATCAGAGACGCGTAATAAACATGGTGGTAGAATGTCAACACCATGCAGACGCGTGAACAAGGTAAAGAAGGAAATAATTACGTAACTCTGGTAGAAAATATTTTCCGAGAATAAAACTCATTAGTGGAAGATTATTCGAATTGATGGCGGAGATTTGGAGGTGCTGTGACTATATAAATGCTTCTGGGATGTCATAGAACGTGGGTTGAACAATTGGGGAAAGCCACATAGTCGAGAAAAGTGCTGCAGAGAAATCTGCAGCAGCAGCAGACAAATACTCAAGAACATGAAGAACAGACGCACAAAGATAGTCGTAAAACACTGTCGTTGATGCTTAAGAAATAAGACTGTCATCTGCGACAGTTTACAGTTATTCTTTGTAACAGTGAGTTTCCAACGAATATAAACGTTGCAAATTTCCGGTTTAATTTGATTTTCTCCTTTTCTCTTCTTTGTAAACACCATTTGAGCCATAATAAAATATTTTGAGCGTGTTTTCATCATGATGAGCTAAACCCTATCACTGGGACAACGGAGGAAGCAACTTTTCATGATTGTGGTAAATGAATTAATTATTTATATGATTTATTTTGCATAGATTTAATTGTTTTATGATTTCTATTAATTATGTGTTATTTTGTCTGATGTCGCATGCTTAGTTTAAATTACTTTTGATGCGTCATGCTTACGACTTATAGATAATGTTTTATGAAATCTGTTTTTGGCAAAGAGTTAGAGTCACAATTTCTTTTGTTTGAGCTATATTGTCTAGAGTTAATGACTGAACCACAATAATATGAAAAGTAGTGAAATCCTGCGTCCTAGTGTCTCTTCATCCTGTGACAATTTTTTTTGTATATATATAATTTTATCAAATCTAAGAATTTCATTTCCTTCACAAGTCTGAAACGAACCTTTTTACTATAACCCCAAAAAAAAATCTTAAATCATTTTGGTGCCGCCGACGCGGAATTGTGTTTAGGTAGAATTTTTTTTTTTTTTTTAGATTTATTTTTTCTTTGTTCTTTTTTACGTTCTCTGGGTGTTTGTCTATGTGATACAGGTTTTGAGGCTTGGATCGAAAAGAAAAAAAAAAGAAGAAGAAGTTGTCAAAGATTTTTGGCGATTGTTCATAAAGACTGTGAGCAAAGCTTAAAGCAAAAAGAACGGAAAGAAGACGAAGGACTTTTTTTATTATTATTATTATTTTTTAGATATTTTTTTTATTATTATTAATTTTTTTTAGAAACTGTAATTAAGGTTTTATTTTTGTAATCTTTTATTTTTGGACATTTTTTTTTCGGACATTGAACATTGGACATTTTTTTTAAACCCTACGGAAGGGTTATATAATTAAAAATAAAATATAAATAAATAAATAAATAAATAAATACAAACTGTTTGCAGAGAAGGACGACGATTACTATATCGTCTCGGCCCCTCGGGTTCGTACATGACATAGGAGTCGTGGCCCGAGTCGACTTCAACGGTTCATCCCCCGTCTGGTACGGGAGGTAAGTCCATCGAAACACTCGCGAATCTCCTGTAAGCGAGTTACTGTATTCCTTAAGGTGATTCATTGATTGAGGACAAATTTGGACTGTTTTTAAATTCCTAGTATAGGGCAAGGCCTAGCCAATACAATATAAGGGTTCGGATTTCATCACCGCTCCCTTCTTTCCCGCCTTAGGAAAACGAAACCTAACGCGAACCCAAGCTTAAAACTTGACTAGAACGAGACCGATAGGGTATCGCGCTTATCAGGAAAAAATTTCGAAGGATATTGGTTACTTTCTTAAGCACACCTCGAAGTTCATTATGGTTTCTTTGAGTTGAATGCGTGACTGCGCCGCCTTGTGATAGCGGTGAGGCCTTGGGTATCAAAGCTCCACTGAGCTTCCCTCGCCTCAATTCAACTTACTTTGACTCGGATTGATTCCAGAAGGGTTTGCTTAAATTGTAACGAATTCCCCTTCGAGAGATAGAAGCAAGTCTAGAAACAATCGAAGTGGATCCATCATGCTTGTTGTTTGCTAGATTTTATAGGTTTGATTTGGTCGAGTCAGCCTTGTTTGTGATTGTGTAGAATTCCCTTGCAATTAAGAATTTTGAACTGGTATGATAGAAGCCAATACAATGAGTATCGACCTGAATTTGAATATGGACATCATCATTTTTATGACCATGGTGGGAATAGTGGTTGGGAATGCCAACCTTTTCAAAGTAATGGTTCATACCATGGTGAGCCCAATTACTATCCACACGCGAATTGGTCTTACGAGCAAGAAAATCAGGAACACTGTAGTACTGGTTACTCGTTTTTGAAAACTAGTCATGATTATGATATTTCTGAACATGTTCCATCTCTAGAAGAGACCCAACAACAGATTGAAAGGACGTATAAACGTTTAGTTGCAATGAATAGTTCAAAAGAAGAGTGTACACGATATTCTGAGATGATAAACGAGAGTGGTGAACGTATAAGTGTTATGCTCAGTGAAATTCAGGCACGTCTAGAAGCAGAAAATGAACAGTTGGGTAATGCTGCTCGAAATAATCTAAATTTCCAAAATAGGTATTCTAATTCTACCCTTGATATCAATAGTGAATATTTGCCTAATTTAGAGGACGAGGTTAGAATAAAAGACACTACTTATTTAGATAAGGTTCAATCATCTTTGTACTATTATGATGATGAGGATAGTAGTAATGAAGAAATTTATAGGCATAGTAATGAGGAAACTGTTACTCCCAATGAGATTTATAATGATAATATTATTTCTAGTTCAAATCCAAATAATTTTAATAATTATTCACCTATTCAAAAGGACGAGTATTTGACTAGAGATACCACCGTTTTAGACGAGGATTATGAAGCCGGTAATGGTTTAGAGGAACGAGTTTATTCTGAGAATATTTTTTTAGAGTCTAGTAATTTAGAAACATTAGTCTTAGAAGAAGAACATGAACTCGTAGAGATTTTAAATATGAGTGACGACGCATCACCTGAGTATAATTTACAAGAAGCAATTGACCACTTTCAGGATTCTGATGATCTAGAAATTAGGAAAATTGTAGCTAGTCTATCTAGAGACACCCAAAATTCTAAGTTTGGGGGTGGTTATCATCCATGTGCTTTCACTCTTAGAAAGGTCCCTCACTTGGGACTTGACATATGTGCCTCAAACATTTTACAAAATTCTCTTCATACACGTTTTCCGGAACCTAATGATGTCCAGAAAGAAGCTCAGTCGTTAGAAACCCATCCTCTGGTTGATGTGGTTTGCCAGGCTATGATCCCCAGATTGACTTTGTTTTCCCACCAAATAGTTTTCTTCCAACTGTGGGAACGTTTATATTCCAAATGTGTCGAATATTAAGTTATGAGACTAAACCTAAATGCTTTAGGAAATTAGAATCGACACATTTGCTTAAGAATGACCACTACTCTCATTGTGGTCAATTATGTAAGTCAAATCTTATTGACTTAGAGGATCCTCAGTTATTTAGGTTATTATTGTGCGCTTCTAAGATCATATTTGAGTTTTTCCAGACTTTAGGACCTAATTATTCGGATCCCACCTATGAAGAAACGCAGCCAATGAAAATTTTCTATCTAGACCCTTTCATAGAACCTGAACCACAATTATATATAAATTTCTTAATCAGGAAACTAGATAAGGGCGTGCTATTCTTGTTCACTTTCTTGGTTCATTACAGTTTCCTTTAGTCAGCTCTATTTAGTTTTGAAGACCCACAGTTATTTCGACTGTTACTTTATGGTTCGAGTTGACTAATCCTTTCCTAAGTCTGGCTGAAGACTTTAAACTTAGCACTTCTTGGGAGGTATCCCATGCTCATGCAACACGGTAATATCTTTCCTTAACTCTTTTGCTTCAAATGGTAACCGTTTCTCCTTGTTCATGCTTTTAATATTATCTTTAGAACATTGAGGACAATGTTAGATTTAAGTTTGGGGGTATGGGAGAAACTTTTTTGTTGCAATTATTAAACTCCGGAGCCTAGAAATCTATGTCTATTAAGGTTTGCACTAACCAATCTAAGTGGATGGGAACATCTTGGTTATAGGAGTTGAGGAACCAATCTGATTAGATGGAAACATCTAAAGAGTCTATTCATAAAGGCACGGAGCTCAGGTGTTAGAATTAAAAAAAAAACATGGTAGTTTCAACATATCTCGTGATGGAAACATCGAAAGAATCCTGATCACTTCTTTTTCTTTTTACCTTTTTACCATTACTAGGGTGAAGTAGAGTGACTGAGATACCAAAAAAAAAATTGATTGAGACTAGACCATTAGACCAACCGGAATAAATTCAACAAAGTCAACCACTGGAACCCTTTAGTCTAGACCAATATCTCAGTCCATTAGGATAAGTTCACCTTAGTTAACATCATCTACGTTTTTCTCTACATCCATCTTCTTAATCTATCCATGTGATTGGTTGACTCCGATTTATGATGTCCAGAAACTACCTGAGTAGAGCTCTGTTACTTTATATTAATTTTAGTATGCTTGAGTGCAAACTCGTATACAACAATAGGAATTTCGCATCAGGGTACTTCCTCCTATAGTCAATGATTGTATGCCAACCAAGGAGATTTTTTAGTGCCTTCCAAGATTCTGCGTAGATAGCTAGGGTCTGGAGTATTGGTTTTTGTGGGTACACCTCTGATAAACCCACCCGAGATTAACTCGGTCACTTTTCAAGAATAAATTTTGCTCGAGGACTAGCAAATAATAAGTTTGGGGGTATTTGATAGACACATTTTTGTGTCTAATTTGATCTCAATACTATATATTGTTGGCACTCGATTTTGTACTAGTTTTGGTATTTTATGTATTTGTAGGTATTTTTTGGAAATAAATATTTTTGGAAAATTCGGCTCGAAAAGTTGATTTTGGCACCCGGAGGACACGTATTATTCGGACTCCCAAGTTTGGATAAGGGGTAACCTAATTACTAAGGGGCACCCCCAGGTCACCCCAAAGCATCTGCTATTCGGACACCTATACAGGATAGGGGGAGGTCATCTTCTCAAAATTCAAAATCAATTTTTGGCGGGAAAAGAAAGTTATTCTCTGGCAGATTTTTGGTTCGTGATTTGGAAGTGTTTTAGCGAGATTAAATCGCTGTAATTCTTCGGAAAGGTTTATTTGGGCTTAACAGGCGTCATATGGGTGTTGGTTTCGATCCAAATTGGCTAGTTAATCCGAGAGAAGAAAAACAGGGAAAGCACGTCACATGGAAGATATTCTCGGGATTTTTAGCTATCTTTGGAATGATTTCGTGTGTATACAGCGTGCGTTACTTCATCAGAGACACGTAATAAACATGGTGGTAGAATGTCAACACCATGCAGACGCGTGAACAAGGTAAAGAAGGAAATAATTACGTAACTCTGGTAGAAAATATTTTCCGAGAATAAAACTCATTAGTGGAAGATTATTCGAATTGATGGCGGAGATTTGGAGGTGGTGTGACTATATAAATGCTTCTGGGATGTCATAGAACGGGGGTTGAGTGATTGGGGAAAGCCACAGAGTCGAGAAAAGTGCTGCAGAGAAATCTGCAGCAGCAGCAGAAAAATAATGAAGAACAGACGCACAAAGACAGTCGTAAAACACTGTCGTTGATGCTTAAGAAATAAAACTGTTATCTGCGACAGTTTACAGTTATTCTTTGTAACAGTGAGTTTGCAACGACTATAAACGTTGAAAATTTCCGGTTTAATTTGATTTTCTCCTTTCTCTTCTTTGTAAACACCATTTGAGCCATAATAAAATATTTTGATCGTGTTTTCATCATGATGAGCTAAACCATATCACTGGGGCAACGGAGGAAGCAACTTTTAATGATTGTGGTAAATGAATTAATTATTTATATAATTTATTTTGCATAGATTTAATTGTTTTATGATTTCTATTAATTATGTGTTATTTTGTCTGATGTCGCATGCTTAGTTTAAATTACTTTTGATGCGTCATGCTTACGACTTACAGATAATGTTTTGTGAAATCTATTTTTGGAAAAGAGTTAGAGTCACAATTTCTTTTGTTTGAGCTATATTGTCTAGAGTTAATGACTGAACCACAATAATATGAAAAGTAGTGAAATCTCGCGTCCTAGTGTCTCTTCATCCTGTGACAATTTTTTATGTATATATATAATTTTATTAAATCTAAAAATTTCATTTCCTTCACAAGTCTGAAACGAACCTTTTTACTATAACCCCCCAAAAAAAAATCTTTTATCACAATGATACAACCAAATCAACATATTTTTTCTTCTTCTGATCACCAGGACCTAATAACCAAGATTGATATGCAGCTTTATCAAAATCATTTAGATTTCTACTCCAATCATCATCAGCTACTGAATATGCCTTGTGTATTTCTAATGACATCCCCATAGATCTCTTCCATCATCTTTAGTAATTACTTCATAGAAAAACATCTCATAACCCTAAAAAACAATAGAATGAAATCATCAAAACCCTAAAACATCAATTAGTTATCATTATTCATTAACAGATGATTGGATATCATGCAAATAAATAAAAATCATACATAATACTCGTTCTTGAAAAACCCCAAGTTATAAAACCTAGGATTTCGTTTTACTGAGATCCCCTAAAAACTGAAACAAAATTGAACCAAAATAGAAGTAAAGACAAACAAATCGAAGTAAAGAGAAATAGAAAAAGAATAAGAATTAATAAGAATTAACCATTACCTTATTCTAGACAGTGATGAAGAAAAAGTAATAAAAAGTATTTCTTCCGCTCCTTGTCTTTGAAGAAGAAAAAGTAGAAACAAAAGTAAAGAACAAGATAGTTGAACGACTAAGATGGTGGTAATTTTGGTGGCGGAGGTTGTAATGGTGAGAGGTGGGGGCGGCAACTCTCTGTAGAGAGGTGAAGAAGAAAAAGAAATGGAGAAGAGAAACAAGTGAAAGAGGCTAGGTCATTAGGATTATATATGTTAAGTGGACGGTTAAGGTTAATTTTAATTTCATAATCTATGGTCAGAATATTACTAAGTACAATCGGTCCGGGGTGGCCAGGAATTAGGTAAGAACCGGTACCTGTCCCGGTCAACACCGGTTCTCCTGTTCTATTCTCGTTCCCTGTACCGGTTACACCGGTTCCGGTCCGGTTCTGATCCAAAATTTCTTGTTCTGGTCCGGTACACCGGTTCTGGTTCGGTTCTTGTGCAGCCTTAGTTAAAGTACTTCATATCATTCGAAGACGTCGGTCCAAAACCTACCTGTTTATAAGCTTGAACCGTAGTTGATCATTCTGGATAGATTCCGTCTGCTAGATAATAACCCTAAGTGTAGTGTTGACCGTTGATGGTGAAATACAGTGCGACGTGACACCATTCTTAAGATCTTCAAACAGTGGTGACTTATATAAAATGTTGAGATCGTTATTTGAACCCGGGAGTCCAAAAAAGGCATGCCAAAAGCAACAATCATAAGTAGCTGAAGCTTCCAAAATTACAGTTGGTTTTGATAATGACCCTTATATTGGCCTGCCCATGCATGCAGTTAAGAATACCTAGCATTCCTGGAAAACCCTTCTCGGTGTTTTATGCAGTTATTCTTTGAACATCTTCCTGAGTAGGCTTTCTTAAAAAGGTTGGACCAAAATGCTCGACTATTGTTTTGCAAAATAATTTGAGATACCTAAAGGCGGTAGTTTTCCCAATACGGATGTAATCATCCGTGGCATCCGTCGGTACCCCGTAACATAATATATGGAGGGCTGCAGTGACCTTTTGCTCGGGACTAAAACCTCGTACATGTCGTGTATCATACTGATAATTAAATAAAGGTTGTACTTGACAAAGCTCGGCAATAATCCTTTGCGTCAAGTTGCGGCCCATGCGGAATCGTCGCTGAAAATCCTCATCGGAATAGGCACAATCATGATTAAAATAATGAAGCATCATCTTTTCGTGGTAAAAATGTCGATCTCGCCACGTCCATCTTCTAGTCGCAACTTCGTATGGCTCTAAAGACTTTGGTATGATCCCGGATTGTAATTGCAACATAAAATTTCGCCTTCTTCTATCTTGATCTGCATCTTCATCCATTTGACGCAAAAACTCCATACACGTTTCTTCATCTTCTTCATACAACATTTCATCCATCGCCATATCTTCCCCAGAAGAATCAAAATCAGAATTCATGATTAAAAATTGAAAGCAATTGAAAGAAAAGATTGATCGGATGAAAGATTGTTATGAATTTGTGAGATCAAACTCGAGCCGTATTTATGGAGGTAGAAACTATTGGTTCCGGTGACCGTTGGAAAGTAGCCATTGGCGACCTTGGTTCAAACGCCAGCGTTTGTGCAACGTCCGCCAGCGTTTTATCCACGGGCGCTAGCGTTTGTATTTCGCTCTCGCGCGCTTAGTTATCAAACGCCCAGTCCTTTACCATAGTGGAAAAGCCAGTTTGGAAATCCACCTGGCTCAACAAAAAAAATAATTTGGCCATTGCCATAGGAATTGTCCTTATGTATCTTATTCTTTTAGGGGTATAATTGGCAACCAAACTTTAATATCACATATATAAAAATCCGTTCCTTAGAATTTTACAAATTTTATCTCGTTGGAATGATATTAAAAAAATGTGCGCAACGAGTACAAACAATAATATCAAATTTAGAGTTTTTACGAAAAATTCGGAAGTGTTTACCATTTTAGGAACAATTTTCGAAAATTAAATGTATATCCATTATGCAAACCACCAAAAAGGATACATAATACTTTATGTAGCTATATTTTGGTTTATGCTTCAATTTATTTTCCATTGCAACTATTAAAACGACGTACTCCCTCCGTTTCAAGAAAAGTGATACTTTCACTTTAGGCGCAATTTTTGAAAACTGAATGCATAGCCATTAAGCAAACCACCACAAAGGATGCATCACACATTATGCAGCCATATTTTGGTTTATGCATCGGCTAATTTTCCGTTTCAGGAAAAATGATACTTTCATCTCGTGTCAGGAAAAATGATACTTTCGCTCTGTATCAGGAAAAATAATATTTTTCCGCCGCGTCAGGAAAAATAATACTTTCGTGCCGATTTCTTCGATCGGTCGTCCCACCATGGCACTTCATCACAGAGGAAAATAAATTACTAGGAACTGTGCTCGCGATTTCTATCATAATTTCACAAAACTATTCTAGGGTAAGTAAGTAAGGGAAAGTACAGTTTAGTCCAAAAATCAGTCCAAAAGTACGGTTTAGTCCATCCCGAGTTAACTAGGTACAGATTGGTCCAAATATATGGAAAGTACACTAATAACCTTTATTATTTACAATTTAGTCCAAATATTTGCATTTTAGTCCAAAATGACTCATGATGATGTCAACAATTTTAAATAATGTATAAATAACTAAAAAACAATTTATCTTTCAAACCGTTCGTCCAAAATTCACAAACTTTATATATTCGGAAAGCTCTTTTCGAGGTCTACAAAAAGAGTACGCTTATGACTATATAATTTCCACTTTTAATAATTTTTAATTCACACTAGTGTACAACTATGTACACATTAACAAAAACACAGAAAATCCAACATTCAATAGCCAAACTGCCACTCCACGCCAAGCTCTAGCTGAATAATGTCTGGATTTGCATAGAATGGTTTAGCAGTTAACCTGCATCAAGGACAAAACAATAAAACATTAGAAACCATAGCTTGAAAAAGAAGTGATAATCTTTCACCAACAACAACATAAGAAACAAAGCAAAGAAAGCGATCAAAGTAAAAAGTTAGTCAGTTATTAACTTAAAGAGACACAATCCATTTGGGCCTAACTGCACAAAATATGGCAGAAGGGATAATGTGTACAACTACATATATACATATATATATATATATATACAATTAACCAGAAAATTCAACATCCATACTCAAAAAATATGCAATATATCCATGAAACTGGACAATGGTGCACAACTATGTAAACATTTACGAGAGCCTAGCAAAATCCAACACAATACCCATAGCAGACGCTATATATCAATGAGGCCATAACGTGGAAACTCAGACGGATTTGAACCATCAAAAAAAAATTGGCCTCCCATTTAACTGTCCAAAGAAGTATAAATCCATCCTTCAACACCACAACTCTCAGACCCCTCATTTCTAAAACTAGCAGTCAGTTTATACCCTTCCCTTTGGTAACAAATCCGTCTATTTGGCTATCACCCATATAAACAACCCAATCAATCTCTTTTACATTGTGATTTAGTTTATGTAAACATGTGTTTCCTCCAGATTCTGTCAATTGGCCTACTTTTCCCATTGAGGTATCTTTGTGATACAAACAACATACCAATATGTACACTTGTACTCCAGGTGTACCAATATGTACTGTTACAATACAGGTGCACCAATATGTACACTTATAGAAAGACACTGTCAAGCTATATCGACAACTCTACAAACCATGCACTGCTAGAATAAACATCCTTTATTGCATTTCGAAGATCACTAGGATTACATAGTATCATTCTTTTGAGCATTATGTAAGACTGAACTAAGATTAGTCCAAGGATACCAGTATATTAAAATATAAAACATACCTCTCTTTGTCAGTACAGTAAAACATTTAAGTCAGGTTAGACGTGGAAGCTCATCGAATCTTTGGCTCGTTCGTTGTCGTGCAAAAGTGGAAACAGATTAGATCATCTAATCAAAAGCATGATAAGACTATATAATGATACCAAACATAAGCTTGTGGAGCCATTATTTTCACATGTGTACTACTTTGTACACACCTATAAAATAAGCATGAAACCGCTCATTCGTACTCACGTTTGTACTTACTTTTTCATGGAAAATACGTTGGTGCACAAGTATGTACACACCTACGAAATATTTACGAAATCAAGCATTCTTACCCATAAACATGATATTTCTCATAGGAAATAGACTGGTGCACCAGTTTACACTTTCCACATTAAGGAGACAGACTCCTGATTACGACCTAGTTATTTATGCATACCCCTGCAAAACATGTATAAAACCGATCATTTATAACCATACACAAACCTAATTTTTCATGGGAATTATACTGGCGTACCAAAATGTACACCTACATAACATGCATAAAATTGATCATTCATAATCCCCAACAAACCTATTTTTTCATGGGATTTCGAAGGTACACCAATACGTACACACCTACAAAACAGGCATCACTGGTTCACCAATATGTACACCCCCTACAAAACACGTAACCAATTAAATGTATTCACTTACAAACAATTCTATTTCATGGGAACTACACAGGTGCACCAGTAAGTACACACCTACCGATATTGTATAAACAACATGTTGTGAGCCATACAATGCTACATGTCACAACGCGGAAAGAAAAAAGAATGAGCAGAATTTATTACTTGTAAAATCAACATGTGTACAGCTGTGTACACATTAAAAATTAACTTGTACAATTATGTACACAATAAAAATTCAATACCAAAATGTGCAAAAGCTGGTAAGCTATGCACGATACAATCAAAAGATAATCCATAAAAGCCAAGGTAATCTGCAGTTACTACGAAATATTCATGCAAAAAAAAAAGGCACAAATAGGTTAGAGTGAACATTTAGGTTGAGTTTATTATGATCCTTACATGAACTCCACTGACCCGTGCAGGGTCATGTACCAATATTGGCTTTGTGACCATAGCAATAAAACGAGCACAGATCATAACACTGAAAGGCCAAGTATGATCCTAATTAGCATGTATTGCCATTTATCCTGCAATAAGATAAATTAGATGTCGTCATCAAACAGATCTCATCAATCAACATGTGTACAACTATGTGTACATAAAATCAACATGTGCACAACTATGCACACATTAAAAATTAACGTGTACAATTATGTACATATTAAAAATCAACATGTGCACAATTATGTACACGTACCAAAATATTCATAAGCTGCAAGATCGGAGATGATACTGAAAAATACTGAACACACGTATCCTTCGTAATCACTAACATTTCTCTTTCATTGTTACTAAGCAAAGGAACTACAGTTATATATATATAGCGAATAATAATCAATCCTTTCTAGGCTGCAACTATATAACAGCTTGATCTGCAAGGTCGGAGATGATACTGGTAGAATTGCACCCTAGAACTGTTCAATATGTACAAAGTAAATCAATGCAAATCTTTTCTAAATATGAAGGAAGAGGTTCTTTTATCTAAATTAGGAGAGTTTTCTTACCATAAGAATCCTTGAAACAAAATGCAAGATTGACAACTGACGATTAGGGGGACTGCTATACTCCTGAGATACTACATTATTTTTCATCAGAATAAAGAAGTATAATTATCACTACAAACATGTATTTTCGAACAAACCGTTTTCAATCGATAAGAACATGTTGGGAACTAAGGGTTCTGAGAGGTCTATTCCACTCTCTGTACAGCAAACACACACCATTCCTATTAAACACGTACATCATGTGAGCACGGTTCCCAGCACCACTGGATATGGGAGGTGATGGACTGACCTCAGAGCCTCCAAAGAACTGCATCCCTCAGAAACTTCAAACAGTTCTTAGCAGTCACTTGTAGCATGTCAAATCAAATTAATGCTCCTCAATGCCTAATGCTTAGATAAGGTATACTTTCTATCTAGAAGAGCAAACAAGACGGGTAGTAGCAAGCTTAACAGAAATATAATATGACATCACAGATACAAACTAGAGTAGAACTATGGAAGAAAGACATTTAGAGAAGCCGAATCAGCACTTTAATGAACCACCTAGTAGTCACCAAGAACTCCCTAATGAAGTTTAAAAATTATTTATTGTAACTGGCAGGGATCATTGACCTTCTTGTTAATTTGGAAGCCTGGTGTTGCCCCAATAGTAGTGTAGCATTTCTTTTTGCTGATTTATACATCACAAACGTCACTATACCACGTTTGACATGAGCTCATGAAAATGATGATTAACCAAAATCGCATCATTGTATTTGATTGTAAAACTTCACTTAAACAGTATGATCCTAACAATTTTGAGCTACCAGAAGATTCCAAGGGAATAATAGTACCCGTTTGGCTAGCTTAACAATCTGCTCTAAGCAAGCGAGCAACTTTGATTTCTCTCTAAGAGAGCACCCGAATTAAGTCAAGATTCACAAAATTTCTAGTAATAAACATTTTAATTCCTACATTACCTTATCAGTTATCACAATATTCTCACAACGAGTAACATAGCTAAAAGAACAACAAACAAATGACCCCTGCCTGATATTTAACACAACCCACAAAGGAAATGTGGTTGTAAAATGTCCACGTCATCCACCTAACTCCTAATGGAGTTTACTTTCCCAAATAAGCGAAAGCGTCTATTTTCTTCCCATACTACGACGTGGAATCCATATGGTGGTACTGACAACTAATAAACAGCTAACTTTGGTAGTCGGTAATTGATTAAGTTCGTCTCTTTTGGTGCCTGGAGATGCCTAGCTAACATTTCAGCAATACCAACAAAATGTATAGCATAAACAAAACAAGTTTACAATATCCAGCTACAATTAATCAAGCCAAACAAACACAAACAAAATACCACAATGATCTCCAAAATTTCTCCAAATCCCTACAATCTTATTCCCTCTCTGTCTTTAAAATGAGATATACATTCAACAATACTCACAAAAGCTCATATGTTTTCACCAGAACTCATCGTTTCATATGAAATTTATACCTACTCAACAAAAAAAAACAACAAAAACCTAAATCCCTCTCAAAACTAAAATCACAGATGAGATCAAATTTACAGAAATTAAAGGAATTAGATGGATGAAATTACCAGTGATTACTAGTAGACAGCTCAAATAGAATCGCCATGAAACCAAAATTTACGGTTCCAACTCGTTTTCTCCTCGACAAAAACTCTGTTTAATTAAAAAAAAAACTTTAGATATAAGAAAAGAATAGCATCTGATAACTCATCGAAATAAAATGAATACCTAAAGCATCATAAAAGAAATTGTAATAAGATTGTAGAGAAATATTAAAAACAAACTGCTGGCATAAAATTTAATGAGTTTTGTTTAAGATTTAGATGAAATTTTACCAGATCTGTTTATTTAATTTGAGATCTTCTTCCATAGATTCTTCGGTGTTGAGAGAAATGGGGAAGGTAGAGACGCCTAAAATGATGTAACCCTGATCATGAATCGAATTCGTGCTAGTTTTGTCAAAATCTTATGATGCCGTCTTTAACCGGAGTAAATGGAGAGCTCTATTTAGTTTCGACAAATGAAACCAAGAAATCAAAACCAACGATGAAGAAGAAATGTTCATGGGTATTTTTGTCACAAAAAAAAATCATTTTGGACTAAATCGTTCACTATATATATATATTATAAAGGACAATGGTGTTTTTCTCATTGGACGGTCATCTATAGTTTGGACACATAAAAGACGGCCATGATCAAATCATTAGTGCGTGTGTTTAGATAGACAGTTTCGGTACATAAAGGACGGTCACGATCAAACCACTACTATGTGTTTTTACGTATGGATGAACATCTATAGTTTCCCCACATAAAGGACACTCCAAATGGTATATCTCCATTATTTAAAGCATAACACAAATGAACATTATTTAACGGTTAAAAATTCCTATTACTTATTTACCTTCATTAGTCCATCGGTTACACATTCCCAATATCCTCTTTTAGTAGTCTCATTAATTACCCAGTCAATGGAGAGAAGCCTATATAAAGTTGCACTGAACATCTTGTGATTTTCCAAAAGATAAGAGAGATGTAATAGCTTATCACGTTTCAATCTCGCGTATGAATTTGGTTACTCAATCTTCATTCATTTTCCCAAATTTTTAGAGTATATGAATTTGGACGGTCATCTATAGTTTGGACACATAAAAGACGGCCATGATCAAATCATTAGTGCGTGTGTTTAGATAGACAGTTTCGGTACATAAAGGACGGTCACGATCAAACCACTATTATGTGTTTTTACATATGGATGAACATCTATAGTTTCTCCACATAAAGAACACTCCAAATGGTACATCGCCATTATTTAAAGCATAACACAAATGAACATTATTTAACGGTTAAAAATTCCTATTATTTATTTACCTTCATTAGTCCATCGGTTACACATTCCCAATATCCTCTTTTAGTAGTCTCATTAATTACCTAGTCATTGGCCAATGGAGAGAAGCCTATATAAAGTTGCACTGAACATCTTGTGATTTTCCAAAAGATAAGAGAGATGTAATAGCTTATCACGTTTCAATCTCGCGTATGAATTTGGTTACTCAATCTTCATTCATCTTCCCAAATTTTTAGAGTATATGTTCTAAAGCACGTTGAGCTTTTAGGAAGTATCTCATCTGTTATACAAAGACACACTCTAGCTTACGAAGAAGTCCCCTGCAAAAATCCGTCTATTTACTTGAAAAGCTTTATGCCAGATTGGTTGGAGAATATATTCAGTTTACCTCCTCCATAGATTTTTCTTTTGCTTAAATCATAATGAGGTGAACCTTTTTTTAGGGAATGAGTATTTGCAGACTTGCAGCATCTCTCCACGTTAACCATTAACCTGTTTTTATTTTTATCATTGTCGGTAGCTCTCACTTGAAGTAGAGGCAGATTTTTGAAAAAAATGTACGAATTTGTGCCACATTACCCAAATATTCACGTATCCAAATCTGTTCTTTTGTTAAAATTTTGAGAACTAATGAAATGACGATACCCGTCCACTAACTAATGTTTTTTTCAAATTCGTTGCGAGAGCTTAACCCGAAAACAATCGTGAACGGAAATGTATTCAAAGCAAATGGTTGGTTCAAAATTTGGGTGTGTTTTCGTGTTTTTTTTTTTTGTTGTTGTTAAACCTCATCATTATATTTCATATGCATTTTTAGTTTTGTGTTGTACATTTGTCCAGTTCATTGCAATTAAGCATAAAATATTAACATACAATGGTAAAATGTTCATCATATACGAGTAGTGGTCCAAAATTTGTTTTTCATTTCCATTGGATTCCTTCTGTCTAAGGTGTAAATGGTGAATTTGTTTTTTAGGTTGTCCCATTAGGTAGAGCATATGTATTTTTGATATTATTAAATTATTTTTCTTTGCATATATCCATATTTATGGTACATATGTATCATACCAATTAACTTGATATTTCTATTATTATTATCTATAATTCAAAACAGAAGGGGTTTTTGAGCCTTGGATGGTCGGATAACATTTTGAGAGACAAACGTTGCATCCGACCATTACAATCTCATCCCAGATAAGGACATCTGACGGATGTAAAATTTGTAACCTCCATCAATTATGGATACATGCATTTCTAACCCTCATAATTATTTCATTAAGAAAATTAATGTGCCAAAAAAAAATCTTACAAATAAATGTTACGACAATGTTTGTTCAAAAAAAAAATTTAGAAAAATTGACTCATATTTTTTTTAAATCGAATTAGCCCACCTTCATCAACCTACAGAGAAAAAATACCATTAGAACATTTGTGGTTACATGTAAAAGTTTTAGTATTTCATTATGATTTTAATTGAAAATGGAAATGTTATTTTATCATAGGCCTAGTTTTAATTTTAGTGAAAAAAGAAATGTTATTTTAAAGCTTATAATTGACCTAGATAGGACATGTAGACTCGCAAGCTTGCATTCTTCCTAGCCTTGCAAATGAGACAACTATCTATCTTGGAATCACATTCCTTATCAAAGCTACACTGACACTGAAACCCTAATCTTTTCATAAATCTCGACATTTTGGATGGTTACCTTTCTCCTTTGCATCTACTTAGTTTATTTTGTTATCTTCTTGATCTTGATTGTCTTTTCCTCCATAACAACACGATTGAGCATCGTTATCTAAACCTTCAATTACTGACCCATCACTATCACCAAATCCTTTTTTTTATCATCATGATTCACCTCCATCTTCTTAACTCCTGATTTGGTGTTGCAGATATCGAATATGGAAAATGTGTAGAGTGGTGTTATATCTTCATCCGAAAATAGTTGCAAATATCGATGAAGATTCAGCATAATGGTCTGAATAGAACACAAAGAAGTATCAAAGATCACCAAATTTTGGGGATCGACTAAAAAATATAATTTTAGGCCAAAATAAAATAATTTACCTGACATCTTTTTTCAGAAATTATTATTATAATCGATTACAATTGTAACCGAAATTATAATGAAAATATCCAAGCATTTCACAGCTACAAGTTCCCATGGGTCAAAAAAGGTATTATTATAGTTTGTAGCACTTATTTAAATCATTATGACCAAAAACTATTTTGTCTCATGTCGTGCCGTTACGACACGGGTTATCTCTAGTATATATATATATATATATATATATATATATATATATATATATATATATATATCAAAGGACTAACCCGTTCTGAATTTTGTAAATTTGGACCTGCTAGTACTAGGCTTGAGAGGAGAGGACTAGAATGTTCAAAGCCCAACAACTTTGGGATTAAACGTTAACATCTACAAGTAAGTATCTTTTTAGCTCTCCGTCATATTTAGCTTTTGTCGATGGTCTGCCTAATTCTCGTTTAGTTCTCCTGCTTCGCTATTATCTCAGTGACTTTATAGTTGTCGCTTACTGTGCACCTGAGTTAGTTATGTCTATAAGTCTACTTAATATGGCGTTTGATACCTGATATTCATTCTGCAACTAAGTCACTTCTTTGTTGCCTGATTCT
The DNA here is from genome assembly GCF_003573695.1 of Papaver somniferum. Classification (NCBI taxonomy): domain Eukaryota; kingdom Viridiplantae; phylum Streptophyta; class Magnoliopsida; order Ranunculales; family Papaveraceae; genus Papaver; species Papaver somniferum. The sequence goes on along the minus strand of NC_039363.1, from coordinate 73,862,962 downwards.
GACACCCACTGATATCCAGATTTGTTTGCTCCTTTGTTACTGCATTTTCTTGCTTCCGTGCTCCATCTTTGTTGGCGACCTTTTGTTGTATGTGTTTCCATCTTCTTCCTTTTCTTAGGTGTACAGACATAGTTTTTTTTGTTGGTTATACCATTTCTCCCTCATTTGTGCGGTGAGTTGTTTTTGGATGTTTGAGATTTTGAGTGACCGGTCGTAGCTAGTATCGAGCGGGTCCGAACACTATAGTTACACTTTCTATTGACCCGAGACATTTTGCAAGCTGATGTCACTATCAGTTAGCTGGTCGGCATACCGTTTATCAAGACAACTCTTCAAAACTGACAAGACTAATACGTATTGAAATCATAAAGACTGACACTAACTACCTCCGGTATGTGCAATGTGTGTGCTTACTCTTGCTTTTCCGAAGTTACTCCAAGTTAATATCCGTATCAGACACGATTCGCGGACATATCTACGTGCTTTCGGAGTAACTATACTATTTTCCGAAACGATACACATGTATTTTTGAAAATATTACATAAACTGTAACAAAATAGTTAGTAGTTATTTGTTTGAAATCTCAACCAGCTTGTTTACAAGGGTTTTAAATGTGATATTTGGGTGAGTTTTGAAAACGTGGGTTACCAAAATACACCACCAACTTTTTCTTAGGCAACCTGTATGGACTAAACTCGAATATAATTCTGAGAGTTCAACTTAATGAATCTCAATCAGGAATTATATGAAGAGCTTATATCTCTTTCTCTCACAATCAGAATGTTACAGAGACTAGTCTGTGAATCCGATTATACCGTAAGAGTACTTGGACGATTCCAAAGATCAATATCCAAGAATCAATCAAGTCGTATCCGACAATTGCGATGAACTTATCTACTTGAATTGATTTTAACATACAACCCGTGATATTTTAATTATAAAGATAAACGATATAATGCGGAAAAGAAATAACACACACACCAGAAATTTTGTTAACGAGGAAACCTCAAATGCAGAAAAACCTCGGGACCTAGTCCAGACTTGAACACTAAATTGTATTAATCCGCTACAGACACTAGCCTACTATCAGAACTTTGGATTGGAATGTAGTTGAGGCCGAATTAAACCGTCACAGCAATTCAGTTACAGTCGCGCTCCTTTCACCTCTTGAATCCCAGCAGGACTCCGCGCAATTGATTCCCTTAGTTGACGTCCTTTACAGCCTAAGAGTTGCTTCAACTTAATTGAAGATTTTAAATCAATCTGCCTCCCACAGATAAGCCTATATGTGATGTCCGTTCTGATCAAAGGTCAAGGTGAGGTAGGAAATCGATTGCAATAGGCAAAGTTTATCAAACCTCAAAATTCGTTCTTATGACTCCCGAAAAGCAGCCTAGATTATGATTCACCTCACAAGTATAAACTTGTGGAATCACAAAGTCTGATATGAATAATCTTTTTGATTTCAATCTATCTTGTTTGTTGGACCAAGGCTCGGGAATCAAAACAAAATCAGGATACACGAACTATCAAGATAATGATAGTTGGACCTGGCTTCACGAATCCCTAGGTGAAATCCTTTTAGTCGCTAAACCCTAGAAGAGTTTTAAGGAGAGCATGACTCTAGTTTAAAAATAGGACACACAAGAATAATTTCAAGGATTCAAAAATCCCAGTTGTTTGAGGTTCTCCTTATATAGACTTTAAAGATCAGGGTCGACTTAGATTTAAGCTAAGGTAGCTTTGGAATCAAGCGATCAATAGTCATCGTTTGATGAAAAACTTGACTTGAGATTAACATAATATAATATACATTCTAGTTAGGATGAAACATAACCGAACCGTGTATAATGCTTGGTTCATAAGAGTTAGTCGAAACTAGCCAATTGAACAATAAGCTTAACCATTTTCATATAACACTTTAAGACTTTTCTTGAGTCACAAATGTGATCAATCATGTCTAGATGTGTTATAAAGAGTTATTTAAATATCGAGTATCTCATAGAAATAATTCTGATGCATCTGAAAATATTCGACAAGGTAAGTACGTACGTGTATCGGGTACATGCACTGTACCTGTTCGTGAATATTCTTGTCATAGTACGTGTACTGGGTATGTGTACCCTTAAGACAAAAACAAGTTCAGGAACTCACAGATCTTTTACGGTACCTTTTTGGTTTTGAAACCAACAGATCTTTTCCGATTTGCATACTAGGTATGCGTACCTTCTTGGCTCACATATCCACAGACTTTTTATGGTACGGATACCGGGTATGCGTACCGAAAAGTCATTGTCGAGCTATAGCTAAGTCGTTATGTGTACTGGATACATGTACTGTGGCCCTGGACTTATAATAGTTCTCCCAGTATACTGAGAACTGGTATGCATACTGTCATGCATCCATATTTACAGTAGATATATCTCTCTCTAATAATCAATATGAAACATGAAAAGCGGGGGCCTAACAACCTCACCCAATATTTCTCTTAGAAATATGTATGGAATAACTCTAATATACTTTCAAGAGAATCAACTACACGGTCAGACTCAATCTTAATAAAAAGTATATCAAGAGTTATATCTCAATTTCTTGATTCAATCTGCAATGAAACAAATAGGAATTTGCGAGCATGATTGAATACAAGAGAAATAACTTGAACGTTACCCAAGACCAATGTTAAAGGATCAATCAATTTCAATCAACAACCAAAGGTTGGATTTACCAATTGATCGTTTCAACGCACAACCTGTGATATTTCAATTATATAACAAAATATAAGGCGGAAAAGAAATAACACAGACACCAGAAATTTTGTTAACGAGGAAACCGCAAATGCAGAAAAATCCTAGGACCTAGTCCAGATTTGAACACCATGTTGCATTAAGCCGCTATATACACTAGCCTACTACAAAGCTAAATTCGGTCTGGAATGTAGTTGAACCCTAATCAATCTCACACTGATTCAAGGTACAGTCGTCCTCCTTACATCTCTGATACCAGCAGGATACTACGCACTTGATTCCCTTAGCTGATATCACCCACAACTAAGAGTTGCTACGACCCAAAGTCGAAGACTTGATAAACAAATTTGTATCACAGAAAAGTCTATTGAATAGATAAATATGTCTCTCATAGATATACCTACGAGTTTTTGTTCCGTCTTTTGATAAATCAAGGTGAACATGAACCAATTAATAACCTGCATTATATTCCCGAAGAACAGCCTAGAATTATCAACCACCTCACAACAATCTTAATCGATTAACGAAAGAAGATATTGTGGAATCACAAACGATGAGATGAAGGTGTTTGTGACTACTTTGTTATCTTGCCTATCGGATATATAAATCTCAAGACAATCTTACGATTTTACTCAATCACGATAGAAACAGCAAGATCAGATTATGCAACTACAGAGAAAACAGTTGGGTCTGGATTCACAATCCCAATGAAGTCTTTAAGTCGCTAACCTACAAGGTTTCGTGAAAAACCTAAGGTTAAGGATAATCGATTCCAGCTCATAAAACTAGTATCACACAGGAGGTGTGGGGATTAAGTTTCCCAGTTGCTAGAGTTCTCCTTTATATAATCAGGGTTTGCAATCTAAGTTACCCTGGTAACAAAGCATTCAATATTCATCATTAGATGAAAACCTGATTAGATTCAAGCTAATATCTTTCAACATTTAGATAGAACTTAGCTTATTATACACAAATGAAATGTAACTTCATTTATGTTTGAGTAGCCGTATCTAAACGTGTTCACTTAGTTGGTTCAACAATAGTTAACCAGTGGTTAGTGTTAGAGCACTGCTCGGTCGAACTCGCATGGTTGCTATCTCAAGCATGTTTGTAAATGTTAGTGATCAAAACTATAAGTCTTGATTTATAGTCTACTATATCTAAGTATCGGACTAGGATAGAAAGTGTATTTGAGCTCAAGAACTCCATGGCGATCATCATACAAGACGAAGAACTACTCAAGGAACTGGTGGAACTTCATATGTGGAGACTTGAACTTATCTATCACTCTAAAGTCTATCTACTCTATCTCCTATCTTGAGACAAAAGTCGTTTTTCTATATAGACTTTGATTATGCACATTTGCTATTCCGAGCCGAGTTTATCTCGCTTATCTATTTCTTGAAAATATGTGTTGGTAAGCTTTCGCTTTGTCCAAATTCATCTTTACCTAATGACGATAGTCATGTTATGTTTCAATCACTTGAAAATGGCTTTGACGAAAAATGGTTTGTGAATAACAACTATATAACGTCCTCTAAGAATGTTTCAATGATTGAAATGATAGTTTAGATTATATAACCATTGTTGGATATAAGCATTGTGTCGCAACACATACATGTATAAGTCCTTATTCCCTGAACCAAAGTATGCGTACTTTGTTGACCAGGAAAACCGGAACCAGAGTCCGCGAACCCAGTCCACGAACTGTCGGAGGTTCTCTTCCCGAGAAAATCTGCTGGAGTTTGTAAACTTTTACAAACTTATTCCAGGTACTTAAGTCCGTGAACTCAGTCCGCGTACTTAGGTTGGTTATTTTTAAAAACGATTATTCGTGAACTTATACTTATATTAACTAAGAAATGCAAGTTTGCAAACCGTGGTTATAAAGTTCATGAAATGATTCGAGTGAATCAAATCGTTTTTGCTTCGGTTGTATCTTGTATACTTCTATAAGATCTAAGCAATTGAACAACTCTCTAACTAGTTAATTTGAGTCATTTGAACTAGTTATGGTGAAGAAGAACATGGTTGATATGAAAGTGCTCATATAGCTAACCATTTGGTTAACTACTGTTGAACCAACAAATGTACATGTTTGGGTATGGTTACACAAACCTAAAGCGTGAATTTCATTTGTGTGTAACAAGCTAAGTTTTCGATCTAACGGTTGAAAGATATTAACTTGAATCTAATCAGGTTTTCATCTGACGGTGAATATTGAATGCTTTGTTACTAAGCTAACATTGATTGCAAACCCTGATTTTAAAGACTATGTAAGGGAGAACTCTAGCAACTGGGAAACCTAATCCCCACACCTCCTGTGTGATACTAGTTGTATAAGATAGAGTCGATTCTCCTTTAAACTTAGGTTTCTACCAAGACCCTGTAGGTTAACGACTTGAAGACTTCATTGGGATTGTGAAGACAGAACGATACTACTTTCTTGTAGTTGTGTGATATGATCTTGATGATTCTATCGTATTGAGTACAATCGTAACGATTGGCTTGATATTGATATCTCTGATAGGCAAGATATAAAATTAATCACAAACATCTTCGTCTCACCGTTTATGATTCCACAATATCTTCTTTCGCCGCGTCGATTAAGATTATTGTGAGGTGATTGATAATACAGAGATGTTCTTCGGGAATATAAGTCTGGTTTATCAATTGGTTCATGTTCACCTTGATTTATCAAAAGACTGAACAAAACCCGTAGGTATTTCTGTGGGAGACATATTTATCTATTACCGTAAAATTTTATGTGTGATACAGATTTGTTTATTAAAGTCTTCGACTTTGGGGCGTAGCAACTCTTAGTTGTGGGTGAGATCAGCTAAGGGAATCAAGTACGTAGCATCATGCTGGGATCAGAGACGTAGGAGCATAAATGTACCTTGGATCAGTGTGATATCGATTGGGGTTCAACTACAGTCCAGACCGAAGTTAGTTTGTAGTAGTCTAGTGTCTGTAGCGGCTTAATACAGTGTGTATTCAATCTGGACTAGGTCCCGGGGTTTTTCTACATTTGCGGTTTCCTTGTTAACAAAACTTCTGGTGTCTTTGTTATTTCTTTTCCGCATTATATTTTGCTATATAATTGAAATATCATAGGTTGTGCGTTTGAATCAATCAACTAGAATATCCAACCTTTGGTTGTTGATTTATATTGATTGATACTTGAACATTGGTCTTTGGTACCTTTCAAGTGAGTTCTCTTGTGTTCAATTAGACTCACAGATTTCTATTTGCTTGAGTAAGAATTGAATCAAGATAGAGATATAACTCTTTGATATACTTTATTAAGATTGAGTCTAGTTGATTCTCTTGAAAGTATATTGGAGTTAGTCCATATAGATTGCTAAGCGAAATATTGGACGTGATTGTTATACCCCCGCATTTTCAGTTAGCCATATGAGCACTTTCATATCAACCTCATTCATCTTCACCATAGCTAGTTCAAATGACTCAAATGAACTAGTTACAGAGTTGTTCAATTGCTTAGATCTCATAGAAGTATACAAGACACAATCTAAGCAAGATCGTTTTTGATTCACTCGAATCAATTCATGAACATTAAATCCACGGTTTGCAAAGATTGCATTCCTTATTATATAAATGTTTTAATTCATGAACAAATCGATCTTAGAAAGTAACCTACCTAAGTATGCAAACGGGTACGCATACTTAAGTAACCGGATTGAGTTTGTTTTTCACTTTCAAACTCCAGTAGAAATTTTGGACGTAAAACTTCCTCTAGTATGCGTACAGGTACACATACTTACCAGGATTTCCAACAACCGCCAGTATGCATATTTTGGGTTCCTGGTTTTGGACTTTTACACAAATGTGAGAACAAACTATGTTTATATCCAAAGATGGTTACTTGTTCTAAACTCTCATTTCAATCATTGAAACTTTCTTAGAGGATGTTAAAATAGTTGTTATTCACAAACATTTTCATCAAATCGATTTTCAAGTTATTGAAATAATCAACATGACTTTCGTCATGAGTAAAGATGAACTTGGCTAAAGCCAAATCTTACCAACACACATTACGAGAAATAGATAAGCGAGATGAACTCGGCTCGAAATAGCAAATGTGTATAACTGAAGTCTATATAGAAATATGACTTTTGTCTCAAAATAGGAGATAGAATAGATAGACATTTGATTGATAGATAAGTTCAAGTCTCCACATACCTCTTAGTTGATGAAGTTCCACAAGTTCCCTTGAGTAGTTCTTCGTATTCAATCGATGAACGCCGTGGAGTCTAAGGCTCAACTACACTTACTATCCTAATCCGAGACTTAGCTATAAGTAGATTAGAAATCAAGACTTGTAGTTTTGGCAACTAAACTTTACAAACAAGCTTGAGATAGCAACACTTGCGAGTTCGACCGAGCAATGCTCTAATAAAACATTCCCGAATAACATCAATGATACATATCACTGTTCCATACTATTTTCAAATGATTAAATCTTGAATCATAATTAGGTCATGAAGAATAAATTTTTCTTAACCAAATTCATCAAGTATGAACAGATGTTCTTAAGCTTAGCATATTTCAAGAACGATATTCAAGATAAACTTGACTCGAAATTTCTGTTATGCATGTAGGGTCTCATGCGACAATGTCTCATAGATAGAAAGGTGAAAACTTGAGAAATAGGTGGTTCAGTTTTCACTTACCTTTTGTTGAAGAAGTTCTCCATAGATCCGGTTGATCTTCGCCTTCAAACAGTAGAACACAGTGATATCCGATACGTAACTACACATTTTATCATAATCCGAAACTTGACTATAGACTAGAAATCAAGATATAATTTTGACAACTAAATTTGAAAACAAGTTTGAGATAGCAAAACTTCTGAGTTCGACCGAGAAATGCTCTAACAATCTCCTCCTTTGTCAATTTTAGTGACAAAACTATCGATACATATGGATTAAAACATAAAGCATCAAAACTCCAGAGTCCACCATGCTTGGTTTCGTTGGTTCTTCAACTCCTTGAATTCTTAGTTACTTCATGTTACAGTGATTTTGAACGTGTTCAACTCAGCATCGTTGTTGTTGAAGATCCATAGCGATAACAACTTTGAAAACATATATTCAATCGTCGTTATACAAAAACATAATATTATTATCTTCTCCAAAGTTCAATTGTATCACAACTTCGATAAATACTATGGTGATATGTTTCTCCCCCTTAGACAATACTTACATCTTTTGCATTATAGGTGAAACCTATATATGTTAATTCACTCACCCTTATACAATGATCCGTAAACCATATGTATATAGTGCGAAACTATTAATTAATTCTCCCCCTTTTTGTCAATAAAAATTGGCAAAGGCACGAAAACTGGATCGCAATGAAATCAAACAAAAGATACTTCAATACTTAAAGGAAAACTGAAACAACACATAAGAACTTAGTTAATGTGTGTTTCCTTATATCAACTTTATTTTTGATGATATCACAGAGTATAAAATACTTAGCGTTTATCTAGGAGAGTTAAGATACAAGCATACCCTGTAAATTCCACATCTACTCTCCCCAAAAAGATATAGTGATTAAGCACAAGTTCATTTAAAAACTCTCCCCTATTTAATGTCATTCATGAGTGACCTCCTTTAACGAAAAAGAAGAATTTTGTTGGAAATTAACAAATCACATGGATTTGGATCCTAAACATCGACATAAATTAATCTCAACGTCAGTTACGAACGAACAAGGAGACAATTTTAATCGATGTGACTCACCATAAGAATATCTTACGGAGTAGATAGTGCAGTAATTTCACAAAAGTGTGATCATGAATAGATCAATACTTCGAAAATTCTCACAAAGCTTTTTCTATTTTTAGTTCATAGAAAATATGGTTTTTATGGAAACCTTAAGGGATAGGTTACTTCCTAGGGTATGCAAACCGATGTCCCGAATTGTTTTAAAACAATGAATTTTTCAGAGAGAAAGGGAAGTCTTGAGAGAGCACAAAATATTTTTCACTGCAATTTTCAACCTTTTTCTATGATATAGATATTCCTTCTTGGATATAAAATAATACTTAGCTCAAAAAACAAATGATTTTAGAGCACAAGAGTATTAATATTCATGAAGGTAAAGTCCTCGAATGCTTGTATTTTCTGGAGCCTGGCTCAATAGGAAATTTTAGCAATCTTGTCAGATTAGAATGATCATAGAAATACGTAAAGGTTGCAATATAAAAAATATAGTTCATCACAGAACGCCAACGGATACATCTGAATGGCTAGAACCCCTCACCATCTAACAGTTAAAAATTCTAAACCTTATAAATACTCCTCATTTCAACTCCAAGTTCGCGCATTCTACACTTCTATACCTCACTCACTAAAAAAATAATATTCAAGAATGCTTCCCAGATTTCGTGGACCTAGATTTACTAGAAGAGGATTTGACTATTTGTAGAGCCCATGTTTTTCAAACGAAGGATCATATCAACAGAGATGAAGTCGCGTCGAAGATACCGTTTTGGGAGAAAAAATTTAGAAAGTTCGTCGCAGAAACATGGAACCAGTTTAACCGTGAGGATGCAGGATTGTCGTATTGTTTTACTGTAATTAGTCAGAAGGTATCGTAATTCCTAGGTCTACTAGTGCACAATCACAAAAATAAACTGAACGGTGAAGCTGTAGATGAAGTGGAACTGGGAACACTAGAGGAGTGGGAAGTATCTCACGGATGACCTTTCACCTTCCAAGCTTGTTTCAACATTCTTAGAGAGATCAACAGATTCAACCCCTTCGGCATCTTAGGAATTCTAGAAGGCAGCTATTAAATGATGATGTTAATTGATGGCTATGTAGTAGTTGCTTTAATCTATTATATTTGCTTTAATATGATCTAGTTGATTTAATCCAATGTAATATGTTTTTATTATAAGAAAGGTTTAACTTAGTTATGATATTGAAGGTGCAAATGGGAAGAAATTTTTATTGATTAGATAAACATAACACAACATAACACCAAACTAAAACATTTAACAAAATAAAACAATGGTGATTCAGTTCGGTCCTACACGCTTTAATCAGTCCACTCTACTAAAAAACACCTTGGACATTTACAAAAGTGCTTTCTGTATGTGCATTCTTCTGTGGAACTGTAGAAATGCATAAAAGTCCTGCAATCGGGATTTGGACATTAACCGATTCTCTGTGGACAATGTTTCTGTCGCCATAGTGCTCGCAGTGTAATAACTTGTTCCTCAATTTGGCTTTAAGTTTGAAGTTTCTGCACAACGTTGCAAATTTTCTTATTCTTCTTTAATCTTTATAGTGTCATCTAGCATATGTGGTTCCTCTTGAAAATTAGGATCTTGACATTGCAAATACCTAAGATTTTTTGGTTGTGATTTGATCATTATTCCGATGCGTGAACAGCCTTCCTGTAGACCCAGGATCCTGTGTTCATCTATATACATTCGCGTTGAAATTATAATCCTGCATTCATCATGCTTGATTCTCATGATAAAGAATTCTTTAAGTATGATGAAATGAATGAAGAAGAAGAAGAAGAAGAAGGCAATGATGATGATGATGTTACTAAACAGATTGGTATCGTTTTTTTTATATCTTGATATGAAAGGGAAAGAAATTGTTTTATACTAGAAACTAGATTGATTGATGAACTACTTTAAATTATACATTCTTTAAATGGTTTGCTTTTAATGTCATGCTTCGATTTAAACCGAAATGCACCATTCTGGTTGTGATTCGATCACCATTCTATATGTATGACAAGAAATATATTTAGTGACTATTTATAGGAATGAGTGTTGCAAAGGTTTGTAGCGTTGTGAAATGAATAAACAAGAAAAATAAAGTGCCTAAAACTAAGATTTTCATTCATCAATAATAATGTCAGATATTATACATAAGTTTTATGGATGGTACACCGTAGTAATTCTGGATTGTACAACGAAGAACTAGTGATTATATCTTAATATATTTATTCTCATTAAGATAATGCAACATAGTTTAATCAAAATCATGTTTGGGTAACTTGTTGTTTACCTGTTTTTCAGAAAACTACGGCTCAGACAAAGTTTATTGAAGAAAACGGAAGAGAGTTTAAGGATTTTGAATGCTATGAACTCTATAAGGTTCATGTCGTTGGATTTGATGTAGTTTGATGTTATTGTTGTCGTTATGAATTCAATTACCATATATGTAATGTTAACAAGTATCACTTAATATAAAACAGAAATCTAATTTAAGGTTTAAATATTTTCATTAATTAATATTACTGCCACTTCTTTTACAAGATATAAACTTAAACAATAATAAGAACTAAACTAACAATATCAATAAAATCCTCGTCGTAGAGGTTTGTAATAGTTGTACAGTGGGTTTGGCGGTGTTGGGTCTAGCAGTGGGGCCAATCCAACAGGCGGTGGGGCCTGGGTCCGGATTTCGCGTATCAAAAAAAAAATCAAGTACAATCTTTGGCCTCCTGTTTATCTTCATTTGGCATATCTTCCATTCAACGCGCTCGTAAACTGTTACCCCGTTGTTTTTGAATTTTTTGTTGTTAACTTTCAAAACCGGATCTTTTCTTTTCCTTTTAGCGGAATATTTTCTTGGATTAACTCTAAAACTTGCACTTCCCTTTTAGTATTTTCAATCTTTTTAAAACTCCCACATATCTTAAAAACAACGTCTTCAAGTTTTGCATCGCCAAAAAAGTGTTATTGCCTTTTCAGACATTTCTCTTGACAAATATTAAACACTGAACTAAAAATTGTTAAATAGATTAGTAGAGAAAATTCAAGAGAAGTGTATTTTGGTGTTAGTGGAGTGTTAGAAGATGGTGGTAATTTATAATGGTAAAAATATGAGCGTCTTTTACTTTTGAAAAAGTAGTTGTTGGCAGTTGGACTTCGCCCGCCATCGGGTTGTATTCGTCCGCACGTTTTATATAACCCGCCATCGGATTTGCAGCACCCACGCGTATCATGATGATCTGCCCACTACTTTTACCAAAGTGAAAATTGCAGTTTACCCATCCACCTGGCTCATTAAGTTTTTGAGTTTGGCAATTCCCACAGGAATTGCCCTAACTAGCTAAGAATTGACAATCACGTAACAAACCGAAATCGAATCACAATTATTGTGTGATACTTACAGCGTGTTTATTTTTCTGCTGATTTTGTGTCTGGATCTGACACGTCACTAGTTAGATGTCGGGCCATTAGTTTTTTAGTTTGAATCAGATCTGATTCGCGACCTGACTCAGATCAAATCTCTGACTCAGATCCATTTGAATCAGGGTATAAAATGTTCATTATTCATGGGACCAAACGATATTTTTTGAATCGGTAGAATCATATCTGACTCGAGAAAAAATTGAGTTAGATCCAGATGAGTCAGGTGATTTCAATCGGATCCAGAAAAAAAAAAAAAAAAAAAAAAACATGATATTACTCATAACTCCGCACATATTTGAATTATTGTGATTAAGAGGCTAATTAGAATTAGAATCACAATCAGTAACAACCATTACTTCAACAAATTCCATTTTAGTAGTTGAGACTTTAAACATCAAGTTAGGGTCGAATGACTCAAATCCCATCATATACAACCATAACGATTTCCCAATAGCTAAACTTTCTTATGGTGAAAAGACCTCCATGCAGATTTTAGGCACGTATTATGGTAGATGGATGGCTTTTTGGCATTGGATGATTGCATTGTCTAGATCCTAGATCATGTTGCAAAGAAAACAGATTATCACCTAGATGGAGCAATTTCATTTGTACGCGTGGATTGGAAATTGCAAAGAAACCCATATTTACGAGTATCTGTCCAAACAAATCTAGCTAGACCATGCAAAGATTAAATTCAAGTTGATATTAAAATTTCAGTACCACTCTTGGTGCACCCACGATCACCCTAAATGTCAAAGATCTTCTCATATAGAATTTAAAGATTGTGAAAACTGCAATTTTCATTTGAATTTATCTATAGATCATGTACTTGCTGGAGTGTGAACTACTCACTCTATTTGCATTATCATTATTACCTCTTTATTTCTACTTTTTTCAATAACAAACATTTCTCACTATCCTAATTATGGAAAATCCATTCCCTCTTTTACTTCTTTCAATTCTAACGGTTTTGGCTAAACAAACATTTGCTTCTTCTTTGGAAGAAGCTTCAACCATTGTATCAAGCTATGGACAACCTAAAATCAAACTGAACAAAATAGACTATTGTTGGAGAGCCAAACTACTAATATGGTCAGCAAATCGTCGTGCCTTAGCTGAATGTGCTGTAGGGTTCGGCAAGGAAGCTGTTGGAGGTACACATGGTGCAACATACATTGTCGTAGACTCGTCAGATGATCCGATCAATCCGAAACCCGGTACACTTCGGTATGGCGCAGTTCAAAAGGAACCACTATGGATAATGTTTAACAAGGATATGGTTATAATATTGAAAACTGAACTGATGATAAACAGTTTCAAAACTATAGATGGAAGAGGAGTTAACGTGGAAGTTGCTTATGGACCTTGTATTGTTATGCACAATGTAAACAACATAATAATACATGGGATTCGTATTCATGATTGTGTGCCAGGAAAACAAGAAATTGTTCTCAGCTCACCGGGGCATATAGTCCATCGATTACGAGATGGTGATGGAGTTGATATATTTAACTCCTCACATATTTGGATTGATCATTGTTATCTTGCAAGATGTACAGATGGTCTTATTGATGTCATCCATGGATCCACTGCCATTACAATTTCAAACAACTACTTCACTCAGCATGACAAGGTAAGTATAGGCCTTTCCCCTCTTCATACAACAACTTCTTGTAGCTTGCTTACATTTACAAAGGGGAGGATTTTCCAAAATTCTAAGAATGAGGTAAAGGGTTAAAAATTTGATCGGTCAATAGGAGAATATTCATTGAAAAGTAGGTACTTAAGGGGTACCTCAACCCAATAAATACAACCGACAAAAAAAAAAGGAGATCGAGATTGGAATCGATCACCCAAATAAAAGAACAAGGAACAAAGAGCCAAGAGAGATTAAGAAAAAACAAACAAACACTAAATGCCTCACATCCACCTCAAAACAGCCGATAGGTTAAAAATTAGCATCGGAAAGAAACACTGATTAATATCCCTATGGTTCGGAACTAGTGAAATATCTTTATCATATAAATGGTGAACTCATGGTTTTGAACTAGTTTGTAGTTTTGAACTAGTGCGTAGTAGCAGTAAGAATTCAGTTTTTTTACTAAAACCAAATTATTCTGGAAAATCTGGCTAAGATTTTGCACGAGTGAAAAGCAAGTCCAACAGGTTTCTCAAATAGGTGATACAGTATTGTGAAATAGGAATGCAGGTTAGTAGTTTATGCGGATGCCATATTTCCTCTGTATTGACAAAACTCGAATCTTTAGAAGGTAACCAAAAAAGTAAAAAAAAAATAAAATAAATGCTGATATGATTTCGCTACAGTAAACAAGAAAGAGTTTTCATGGCGAGACTCATATAACCCCACTGAATCAATGTGGTCGATTTGTAGGTGATGCTGCTTGCACACAACTACTATTTCAACTTTCAAGGATGCCAAGGATACAGATGTTAACACAACTTATCCTGTGGATACGCTTTTGTAGGTGATGTTACTAGGCCACAACGATCATTTCAAGGGTGACAAGGTTATGAAAGTTACATTAGTCTTCAACCACTTTGGCCCTGGTTTAGTGCAGAGGATGCCAAGGTGATGAGGCTTTCTTCTAACCAAATAGTTGACAGCTAGCTGGTATTCCACAACCCCTGAAACTAAATTGGAATGATGTATTCATTGCAGAGTAAGAAGGGGGTATGCTCATGTTGCGAATAATAGGTACGATGAGTGGTTGATGTATGCCATTGGTGGGAGTGCGAATCCTACAATCTTAAGCGAAGGGAACTACTTTACTGCATCCAACAATTCCGGCATCAAAGAGGTAAAATTTAAAGAATGAAACCTGTAAAACTTCACATTATTTCTCCACTAATTTACTGCTTCGAATTTTATGGGTCAACTGTTACTCTTATGACAGGTAACCAAGAGAGAGAGTGATAGTGGGTGGAAACAGTGGAAATGGAGGTCATATAATGATGAATTCCAAAATGGAGCTTTTTTTGTTGAATCCGGTTGGGGAAATTGTGCTCCTAACTACACTCAATCTCAGACATTCAAGGTTTATAAAGGATCAATGGTGCCTACTCTAACATCATATGCAGGTCCTCTGAGATGTACAGCTGGATACCGATGTTAATTACTAATAAGAATGATTTTGAGGTTTACCTTTCTAATTTTCTATGGAATTTCTCTTCCTTGTTAAGTAAGGATACCAAAGTGTGAAATTATGAACACTAACTTTTCTTTTATAAGAACCATAATGTTGTTTGGTTAGCAAACATAATTAATAGGTACTGAAATTCACTAGAAAGAAATTGTACTGCCTATTCTGAAACCAAATAAATCAGTAACTTTCTTTTAATTTTGTTGGAAATGAAAGATTCAAAAGAGGTACCTGGTTGTGATATGCACAAACACATCTCCAAGACTCCGGCACCAATCTGCCATCATGACTAGCTCATTTACTATTACACATACACATCTGACATCCCCATCAGTTGGAAAGTAGGACTAGGCTTTCCCAAGCCTTCCAAACCGTAACCATCATTGATTCTTCTCTGCAACTATGGGGACATCAGCTTCATCAATCTCCAGGGAATCACATACAGGTGGACCTAAATCCCATCATGAAACAATACTATCAAGCTGAGTGAAAGAATTTTCAGTAAAATCAGGTTACCGCGAAGATAGAGAAACCAGCCTAAGGTAGCAAATCCTTTCTTTCCACAGTTGATGATGAAAACATAAGTCATATTTTACATTCCATCTAATATAGCAGCTTAGGTTCCCCAATCAGCACTGCATTCGCCTAAGCCAGCGAAAATGTAGCTGAGCACCAAAAAACTGGCTACATATTTTAATATAATATGAAAGAATTTGGTTTTTTACACACCTCCTCTCCAGATCAGTAAACAATCAAAAGTCACTTTTTTGCCACTCCGACCAAAAACAGACTTGTTTAGGCTTGTATTAATTGTTAATTTTCGATAATCTTTCATCAGTTTGCTCAACACTGGTCTACTTGGCAATCATTTTCATTAAAAACGTTCGACACAACTTTGGGCAGGAGTCTTCCTTATCCTCCCATCTACCATGGCTTTTCTTATCTTAGAAGCATGGTCCCATTTACCTGCTTCTGCATAAATGTTTGATAGAACGACGTATCTCCCACTATGTTGTGGTTGCAACGTAAGCAACCTTCTCCCCACCGCATCTGCCAAATCGACATTCGCATGAACCCTACAGGCACCCAAAAGAGCCCCTAAAACAGTTGCATCGGGCTGAAAAGGCATACTTTTTACAAACTCCTCTGCTTCTGCCAATAAACCTGCTCTTCCCAAAAGATCAACTACACACCCATAGTGTTCCATCCTTGGAATAACCCTAAAATCAGGCAACATAGCCTGATACCATTTTAATCCCAATTCCACGAGCCCGGCTCGAGCGCAAGCTGTAAGAAGAGCAACAAATGTTATCTCATTTGGGTGAAATCCTTCTACTCTCATCTTCTCAAACATACTTAAAGTCTCTTGCTCTCTACCATTACAAGCCAAGGAAGACATTAGTGCATTCCAAGTGCACACTTTTTTATCTGACATTCCATTGAAAACTTCAAAAGCACTGTCCATGCAACCTGTTTTGCCATACATAGAAATCAAAGCTGTTCCTAGAAAAGCAGTCAACTCTATCCCATTCTTAACAATGTAACCATGGATCTGTTTTCCTTGATAAAGACATCCACCTCCATCCAAATTCGAACATGAGCAAAGAACAGAAACGAATGTAGCTTCACCAGGCCTCACATCACAATCAATCACATCTTCATGCGCCATCATCTTTTTAAAAAACCACATTGCCTCGTTAAAACACTCACATTTTCCAAATCCGTTAATGACACTTGTCCAAGAAAACACGTCACGTTCAGACATCTTTTCAAAGAGTAAAACAGCAGATTCCATTTCACCATTTTTCCCGTAAGCATCAAGCATTGCATTTGTTGTAACCATGCACGGTTCGGGTATTTCTTCGAACACCTTTTGTGCCTCTTGAAGATGACCAAATTGCGCATAGAAACTGACAAATGAAGCATGAACAAATGGATCAAACGATAACCCACGTTTGATAGCTTGGTTATGAACAGGTCTACCTAAGAATGAAGCAAAAGTGGGTGAAGACGAAATAGCTTTGATTGCAGAAGGAAAAGTGTGATTATTTGGTGGCGCTTGATGAGAAAGCATATAAGTAAAAAGAAGTAAGGATTTATAAGGATTACCAAAATTAAGATGCGCTCTTATTAAGGTGTTGTAGAGAAGTGTTTTTATCCATTTTGAAGGTTGGGACGAGGGTTTTAAAAACAAGTGACAGCTTGTGATTAGAAGCGAATGAATTTGATTGATTTGTCTTTTCTGTTTGAAGTGTTTTTGGAGAAGATCAAGTAGAAACTCATGTGAATATAACATATATACCAGACTGTAATTAAACAACTCAAATACTTCTGTAAAATAGCAAAGAAGCGGTAAGAATATCATTCATCACAGAAGTGCTAATTCATGACTGCTAACAAGTTCTTCTCTTGCTAATGACTTACTTCTGTGATGGTATTCTGAATGGAAGATATCCGACGCCAAGTTATTTGACCGTCCTGCCTATACTTCAAGCTAGCCATCCTGACCGTATCGGATGGTACTGGGACGGGAAGGAGTCCAATTTTGCAAGGCTGCTGATCGGGGTACTCGGTTACGTGGGAATGTATCAAGCCAAGTCAAAACCTATTTTATCCTATTTAAAAGAAATATTGTCTTATCTTGGTTTTGATACGCAAGGTAAAAGTGTATGGAAACATATTTTAAACGCTGCTACCTTTTTGAATGAGAATGTTGCTTTTCAGATGAAGAATGGTAAATCTATCGGATTTTGACTAGACAAATGGACCAACACAGGGCCTTTGGAAAGCAGATTCCCGGCAATTTAAAGGTGTGCAAGAACAAACAAGCATCAGTTGTCGATATGTTGGTGGATGGCAGATTACAATGTCAGACTAGGAGATGTTTGTATTCAAATGAACAACTTGAATGGGATTTATTATGTAGCGAGTTGGGCTACGCAGACAGTCTGAACGATGAGAATGATGTGGTGGACATCTTGGGTGGTTTCTCGGTGAAGAAATGTTATGAAGTGCAATTGGATAATACTGACGATCAACGTGTTGACAAGAACTTGTGGCAGAAAACTATTCCTCCAAAAATAAGTTTTATGTTATGGGCTAATTCCCATAATTCTTTACTAACCTTGAGTATGTTGAACTATAGGGGTGTGGATGTGCAAGATGATAAATGTCCTTTTTGCAAGAAGGTGCTTGAAACTGGAGATCATATTCTTGTATGTTGTCAATATGCATATGAAGTTTGGTCTTATTTCTTTAACGCGGTTGAGAATATGTTGGGTTTCCCCGGATATTGTAAAGAAATTTTTCGAAGCTTGGAAACTTAATAATTTACAATGCAGGTGTAGGGAGGTTTGGTGGAATGTGAGTTATGCTATAATGTGGCATTTGTTGAATGAAAGAAATCGAAGGATTTTGGAGACAGGGCCATGGAAGTTGAGGAACTTACTTTGCAAATCAAGCAGACGATTGTTTATGGCTTTCGGATATGGATGTTTATAGATTTATATCTGTAAATCAAGTTCGATTTCATTGGGATACAGTCATTCATATGTAGTTGATGATGTGCTGTTCCTAGGCTTGTACTCTTTTCTTTTTATTTTTTCTTTAATATAACCTTCCTCTTTCAAAAAAAAAATACACCCCCACTTAATCTGGTATCCCCTGTTAGCAACCTTGCAATTTTATGCCCCCTCCTTTAAAGAGTGTGCACAACACAGTATATTCTTATTGGCTATTTAAACCTGACTGCTAATTATTTGTTAAAAATGGAGTCCAACTATGTGCACCTCCTAATTAACCGGGGTGCACATTCCTCCCCTGTCTATTTGCTGGATACTAACCGGGTTTTGAAAAAAAAATTCAAAATTTCATTTTCTTATAAAAATTAATGGAAAATTGACGCACAAGTTCCCATGCCTTATTTTTCTCTTTTTAATCTTCTGTTGCTAATCCCAGACTTCCCAAACTTACTTTCTCTGGTTTGCCTTCCTATCAACCAAAAATGAAAAGAAAACATGAATGGAAATGTTACAATTTTCTTCTTCTTTTGTTTTCCGAAATCGAGTACTTTTAAATTAACAACCTGTTCCTATTTTGTTAACTATGATCATTCAAAATGAAATAGAATCAGTTTGTTTCTGATTACCTATCTACCAAGATTTTAGATGAGATTCTCAAACATAAAAACAAAAGAGAAGAGGACATGGAAAACGGGAGATGATTACAATTTCGTTACAAACATAAATAACCTTGTAAATAAAAAAGAAGTGAACAAAATATAACCTGACACGAGGTCCTCAGAATGGTGATTAATGTTATGATTGTAGTTGTATTGGGTAAATTTAGGCTTGCTTACCATTGTCAAATCTCTACCGTGATTCTATGGATGGGATAACTTGATTTGATATAATACTAGGTTAAGGTATTTTAGCTTCTTCTATGTTTTACAATTTGATGATCCTCATTACTGTTAAAATATCTTCTAGTGATCTGCAAAATCAAAAGAGAGAGTAGAACTCAGTTAAAGGAAGAGGGAGAGAGATAGGGTATATAACAGACGATAGAGACTCCTAGAATTTCGTAAAGTTTTGGAATAATTTTTTTTTAAAATAAGATAAAAAAAAAATCAATTAGACACTCCCCGTGTACGGAATGTGTACCCTGGTTAAAACAAGGTGCACATAGTCGAGCTCTTAAAATGATTTTTATTTTTACTTTAATTCAGATATAATCTATAAAAGGAAATAATATATATCTATCCTAAAATAAAATGATTTGTTTTTGCTCGGTCAAACAGAATGATTTGAAAACAGGAAATTGGTTTGAAAGGATTAAAATGTTCACGGTTCTTGCTTTCCATCTGAAACTCACGTTTGCATTATGATATTATCAAGACAATATCAATGGAATGTAATTTTTAAGATATGAAGCTTTCTGATCTTTAATGGAATTTTATTAGATGGTCCGTAGTAAGCCAATATTAATCGTATTCAATCAATCAGATTTCCGTTTTCGATCTCTGCTGGAACTTTTTCTTCATAAAATAATCAAGATGAAGATGTTTATGCTTAAAAAACTCCTATGATTAATACACTACTACATCAATCTTATTCCTTAGTACTATAAAATAGAAACCTCGTAAGGAAAGGTTGTATTTAAGATGGATCGATTCAATTATTTAAAAATAAAAGAGACTTCAATCGGTATTAGACCGACGAGAAATCAATAAAAAGAACATAATCGAATCAGGGTACATAAGATATCATACAAACTACCTACCCTAATTATCTGTTACTTGTTTTAGAATCTCTATATTTTAGGATATAAGATATCATTTACCTTTTCAAAATTATTTTTCATTAAAAATAATCAGAAAACGAATTAAATAAATAGTTGATGGTTTAATTAGAACAACCAATAGGAATAATTTGTTTTGTGCACACACTTTAAAGGAGCGTGCACAAAATTGGACTCGACGGTAAGGGGTATTTAGCATAATTCATGCATATTATGGGAACTACCAAAAAAAATAATCAGCACGCCAGGTATTTTGGAAAACTAGCCCGTAGCACTACGGAAAAATTGTGGTGAGATACAGATATTATCGAGCGGTGTAAAAGATATTGCTAGCGCTGGTGATATTGCCGCTTGATCTGATTCTGACGTTAACGGCTTTTTCTCCCTTATTTCAGTCATATTTACTTGTATCTTTTATCTTTATCCTCAATTTACTTACTTTTAGTTTCATAATCAATGACTTATTATTCTGATGATGAGATGTAAATATCATATGGATAGGTTTAAATCACAATAAGAAAAGCATGTTCGAATATTGCAACAACCTGATGATGTAGCAGGTGAAGATAGAGAACCAACGAACACTATGATGCTCATGCATTCGGGAAACATGCCTAGACCTCCAGAACAAAAAGAAGTATTCATAAAAAGATAGACGTATCAAGTGAGGGACGAGTTCCACCAGAAGTTGATGCACGATTATTTTCTTCCCGATTTTTTCTACTATGATGAAAAATTTTAACATCGGTTCTGCATGCCCAAGCATTTGGTAATAAAGATTATTAATAAGCTTTGTCAGGTAGATACTCAATTTAATTATCAGTTTGATGCACTGAATATTAAACATCCTGAACAAAAAGTTAATTCAGCTCTAAGAATTCTAGGTTATAGGAGACCTTCATATTCGAACAATGATTACCTTCGTATATGCAAATTAATTTTCGTACAAGTATCTTCCGTTGTTTTGCTAAACAAGAATTAATCATTTTAGTCCAACGTATTTACGAAAACCAACCGAGAAGTTGTTAGAGAAATATTATAATAAAACCAGGATAGAGGGTTCCAAAGAATGATAAGTAATCTTGATTGTATGTATTGGGTATGGACGGGATACCCTACCTATTAGGTTGATCAATATAACGGTCATTACCCAAAACCAACTATTATCCTTGAAGTTGCTGCTTCTTATGATAGTTGGATGTGACACGCTTTTTTTGGTCTTTCGGGTTCATAAAAGGGCATTAATGTTTTTCATGATTCGTTTTTGTTTGAAAATTTAAAGTATTGAATATTTTTATGAATACATTTACAATCAACATCCATCAACACACTCATAAATAAAATAATCTATCAAAATGGTCAAGATTATTTCAACCTTATCGCCAGCTCTCAAGCGGTAAATTGGGTCGCTCATGCCGGTATTTTAACGACAGAAAATGAATTTAAGGAAGGATGAAGCAGAAGTTCGCTATTATTTTTGTGTCATATTGTGGTTTAAGTGATCATGAAATGCGCTAGATTGTGCTCACTAGCATATCTATGCACAACATGGTAATACCGGAAACTCGACATAATAAGGATTTGACTAACCATGATGATGTAGAGTTAAGGCCTGATATTTGACCACAAACAACGTTATATGCAAGGAATTATGCGCAAATGACCAGTTACATTCAGAACTAAAATATGTATGACAGGTTAAGTGTGTTAGAGAATTTCTCGGTTGAACCCACCAAGTGTTGGTATGTCAAACTCGGTTTTCATATTTTAGCTCCAAAACTCGAAAATGCTTGATTAGATTACTAAAATCAACTTTGTTAGGTTAGACTAAGAACATTAGAAATGTTGAGACAAGCTCGTGTTACAAGAACCTGAAGATGTGTCGCCATCAACATATATATACATCATATTTTTCTTTGAGGTTAACAATACATAATTGACTTGATTTCATTTCATTTCTATCTTCGTTGATGCCAAGTCGTTTAGATCGAAAACATAAAATACGAAGTATTGGTGACTGGATATTCCTATTATGAACAAAGTGTTGGGGAAGTATATACTAGTTGTTTCATACAACTTTAGTATATTGGATTACGAAGTATAACATTTATCTTTTGAACTTCGTAAATGTGACATAACATTAACTTTGTATGTAATTCGTTACTAGTTAATATGTGAATCTTGATTTGATTTCATGCCTAGAAAAATATGTTTAGTTACATGAGTTTAAGAAAGTAGAATTGCCAAACTTGTTTCGTAGTTGAAATGAACAAGAGGATCTATTTTAGGACCGATCCCTTAATAGGATTTATACTAGGACCGCTTTCATGGATCTATAGCATGAACGATCTATTACTTGCGGATCTATAGCAGAACTGATCCCTAGTGATAACCATTTAAACGTGTTTTCCGATTCGGCTATAATCTTAGGGTTTTGATAGCTGTCGAAACCTGAGTTTGGTTATTATGGAAAATTCACAAGATTTCAATATAATATTTTGAACATATGCTAAACTCTTATTACTTAATGTTCAAAGTATTTTTCTTGATGCTCCAGGTGAGATCCCAAACCGACATATTCCATAATATCTTCTTTGATATTCGTTTTTATATATTTTTAATTTCCCAGTAATTAAAGCATATCTCTGGATATTATACTAGTAAAGTATACTTGTATGTTAGCTAATATTTAATTGTCATCCATGAGTAATTTTGGAATTTTAGTTGGACGACGGTTGGAATATTTATAAAACCGAAAAATTGGTATTTACTGCATATCTTGTAGTATTTTAGGATATGGTAATTTCTTGGTTTCCAAACTACCAAGGTGATTATAAATACTGAAGTTTGTTATTCTTAAAAACTTATCCTGCAACACACGTACTTCATTTTGTAATTTTTGTGAGGTAAGCCGACTAGCAGTATTCTCGTAATACTCATTGGAGAGGAAAGTATCATAATTAGGTGAAATCTCTTACACCCGCTTCGTTTAAAGTCTTCTTTGAGACCAAATGGTGTCTAGTAATTAATATCATTGGTGGGAAATTATAATCGTATTGTTATTTCTTTTTCGATTATTAATTTGATTGACTAACGATATAGTTGAACCTTGATATCACCTAGTTTTTTTATTAAGTGATCCTTCTCTTCTGATACAAGGTAACTCGAACTAGATCAAGTATTGACGATTTCAGATATGATATTTGATTCAAGATCTGAAGATAGGACTTGTGATCATCCATTGTTAACAGACTCTGTTCTGTGCGTGATCAATCATAAGGAAATCAAGTTATTTGTGCGGGTACTTTGAAGATTGAAGATTTGAAGATTAGAACATTTTTTATTGGTATCCTGATCTTTGTGCTTATACTTTGTGCACACTTGATTGACTGGGATCCGACATGCTCGTATATCTTGATAGACCTTTTATAGATTGTGGTGTAGATCGATAATCTATCACTTGGTGCTTCTCTTTAGGACCCGAATTTGATAGATAGTGAACTAAAATTGATTATCTTTGATAGTCTTTATATAATCCATACAAAGGAGTTTATATTGATTAAACGGAAGAACCTTTCTTGAGTGTTATAAGTCCTCACAGTATGTGGAGAAACATAAGATAGTTGACTTTATCTTAGGATTCACTTGCATAGACCAGATTGGTAGTAAGCGCAAGGATACTGGAGGAACTGAGTAACTTGGAGTTAGTTCAAAATCGGACTATGTCCCGAGGTTTTTGTTCATATGCAATTTCCTTGTTAACAAAATATTTTGTGTAATTTTACTTTACTTTCCTCATTATAATTATTGTTTTAGTTATAATTAAGTAAACACACTAGTATGTCAATCCAACACTTGGGTTTGATGCTAGTAGATTGGTTCGGAGCGTCGAAACCTATTTTATATACCCAGTGTTACCTTGTTGGAAATTAATCTCCTTGACATTGCTTGTCTATACTAGATTACACAAGGTGTCTTACATAGGTGGATATCGCAAAGATTACGATGTACTTGGTACCTTCATCATTTCAAAGTGAAGATTTGAAAGTGGATTTTTGGGCCGAGTACGGAAGATCGGGAGGGCGTGATTTTTGATTATTAATTTGTTTGAAGTTTGTAGTTTATTCAATATTAATTTTATAAAAATATCCAGTTGTCACTTAGCAGTTTTCAGTCGATCGAGAAACAGATACTCCATCGCCAACGACTAGTTTATCCCAATGATTTTCAATAAATTTGTATATACCTACCCATTACCATTTCAGAATCATACTTTTAAAAGAAAATTTTATACTCTCACTCTAATCTCCCAAAGTATGGTTAATCCAAACTTTAATCTGAATGGAAATTTATTTCTTTGCAAAAACTATGTAATATACTTTTTGAAGAGGGATGAAGAATAATGCCAAAATGGTTTAGCCAGTCCGAGTTATTGGGGTAAATTCATGAAACCTTCTGTTAGAGCACTGCTCGGTCGAACTCGCAAGCGTTGCTATCTCAAGCTCGTTTCTCAAGTTTAATTGTGAAAACTATAAGTCTTGATTTCTAGTCTACTTATAGCTAAGTCTCGGATTAGGATAGTAAGTGTAGTTGAGCTTTAAGCTCTACGGCGTTCATCGACTGAAGACGAAGAACTACTCAAGGGAACTTGTAGAACTTCATCAAAAAAAAAGTATCTGCAGACTTGAACTTATCTATCACTCAAAAGTTTATCTATTCTATCTCCTATTTTGAGACAAAAGTCATATTACTATATAGACTTCAATTATACACATTTGCTATTTCGAGCTAAGTTTAACTCACTTATTTATTTTTCGAAATATGTGTTGGTAAGCTTTCTCTTTAACCAAGTTCATCTTTACTCTTGACGAAAGTCATATTGATTATTTCAATAACTTGAAAATCGCTTTGATGCTAATAGTTTGTGGATAACAACTATTGTCATCCTATGAGAAAGTTTCAATGATTGAAATGAGAGTTTAGAACAAGTAACCATGTTTGGATATAAACATATAGTGTGTATTCACATTTTTATAAAATCCAAAACCGGAAACCTAAGTATGCGTACCCGTACGCGTGATGGTTGGTTGTTGGAAGTACGGAACCTAGGTATGTGTACCCGTATGCGTGTTGGTGGAAGTTTAGGTTCCGTGAATTTATGCTGGAGTTTGGAAGTGTGAATTGTATGCGTACTACGCGTACTGGCGTAACCAAACTCGGCCCGGCTACTTGAGTATGCGTACCCGTTTGCATACTTAAGTAGGTTACTTTCTAAAATCGGTTTGTTCATGAACTAAAACATTTATATAATAAGGAATGCATTCTTTTGCAAACCGTGGCTATGATGTACATGAATTGATTCGAGTGAATCAAAATCGATTTTGCTTCAATTGTGTCATGTATGCTTCTATGAGATCTAAGCAATTGAACAACTCTCTAACTTGTTTCTTTTGAGTCATTTGAACTAGCTATGGTAAAGATGAATAAGGTTGATATGAAAGTGCTCATATGGCTAACCATTGGTTAACTATTGTTGAACCGACTAAGTGTACACGTTTAGGTACGGTTAATCAAACCTAAATGAAGGTACATATCATTTGTATATAACAAGATAAGTTCGATCTAATAGTTGAAAGATATTAGCTTGAACTTAATCAGGTTTTCATCTCGCAGTGAATATTGAATGCTTTGTGACCAAGGTAACTTAGATTGCAAACCTTGATTTGAAATCTATATAAAGAAGAACTCTAGCAACTGGGAAACCTAATCCCCACACCTCATGTGTGATACTAGTTACGACTAGAGTCGATTCTCCTTTAACCTTAGGTTTTTCAAGAAACCTTGTAGGTTAACGACTTAAAGACTCATTGGGATTGTGAACCCAGACCCAACTATTTTCTCTGTCGTTGTGTATTCTGATCTTGATGTTTTCTATTGTGATTGACTACTATGTTCTTTAAGATTTGCTCGAGATTTTATCTCCGATAGGCAAGATTGAAAAGTAGTCACAAATACCTTCATCTCATCGTTTGTGATTCCACAATATCTTAGTTCGTTAATCGATTAAGATTATTGTGAGGTGATTGATAATACAAGGTTGTTCTTCGGGAATATAAGTATGGTTTATCAATTGGTTCCTGTTCACCTTGATTTACCAAAAGACAGAACAAAAACTCGTAGGTATTTCTGTGGGAGACAGATTTATCTATTCAATAAACTTTTCTGTCTGATACAGATTTGTTTATCAAGTCTTCGAATTTGGGTCTTACCAACTCTTAGTTGTGGGTGAGATCAGCTAAGGGAATCAAGTGCGCAGAATCCGGCGTGGTTCTTGAGGCGTAAGGAATGCAATTGTACCTTGGTCAGTGTGTGATTGATTAGGGCTCAACTATATTCCAGTCCGAAGTTAACTTGGAGTAGGCTAGTGTCTGTAGCGGCTTAATACAATGTGGTGTTCAAATCTGGACTAGGTCTCGGGGTTTTTCTGCATTTGCGGTTTCCTCGTTAACAAAACTTCTAGTGTCTGTGTTATTTCTTTTCCGTATTATATTTTGTTATATAATTGAAATATCACAGGTTGTGCGTTGAATCGATCAATTGGTAAATCAAACCTTTGGTTGTTAATTTGATTGATCCTTGAATATTTGTCTTTGGTACCGTTCAAGTAATTTCTCTTGTATTCAATCAGGCTCGCAAATTCCTATTTGTTTGATTGCGGATTGAATTGAGAAATTGAGATATAACTCTTTGATATACTTTTTCTTAAGATTGAGTCTGACTGTCTAGTTGATTCTCTTGAAAGTATATTGGAGTTAGTCCATACAGATTGCTAAGTGAAATATTGGGTGATGTTGTTAGACCCCCGCTTTTTCAGTTGGTATCAGAGAAGGAAAACACGTTTAAGACCTCATAAGTCTGTGTTTGTAGCGATCTGACTCTATGGACAGTTGTACTATCTCTGACAACGCAACACCAGTTCAGGAGCACTCTAATTTGGTTCAAAGTTCTGAGCCATATAATAACTCTCTCATACTTTCTCCTTTGATTGAAACTGTGATCGACTGGTAAAAATTCCTAGATGAACAGTTGGATGATCTTTTAGATGAAAGTGACTCAGGAGAGGGACAAGGTATTGATGAGGAAGTCTCCCAATATTTCACGCTCTTTAACCACATCTTAAAAAGAAAAAGGTCAACAGCTTGCCTGTCTAAATATCTGACACCTCTCTGTCAAGAGTACATGAAATTGAGAAAACTCTTTAAAGGTTATGATTGTGGTTACAAACTATTACAATCTACTGTTTAATATCGTGACGAAGATGTACGTTCAAAAAGGACTGAATGTGATAATCTTCGTCGAAACCTCTTCGTATTGAAAGAAAGACTTGCATAGTCTGAAGCAAGATATGACTCTCAACAAAAATGTTTTATCGACAGGAAAATCAGCTTCCTCGCCAGAAAAAACCAACTGGAGGCTGATCTAGCTGCGGCTCTTGATAAGGTCAATTCACTGGAAGAGAATCTGAAATGATTCAATGCTAGCTCTACAAAGTTATCCTCTATGCTTGGAGCATGTAAAGAATATCGTGATACACGTGGTCTGGGCTATAAAGGAATAGACGCTCCAAGTACTAGTAAGATCAACTTTGTCTGTGCTAATGACAAGCTTCTAAGTGAAAATCACATTGATATCAAAAGTGAAAAACTTCCTTCAGCAGTTTATGTTCTTAGGGACAAGAATTGTTGTCCTTCGAAAACAACTCAGATAAGAACAGTCAAGTACATTCCCCACAACTGTTATTATTGCGGAAACAAATGTCACCTTGAAAGGAGATGTCGTTTCCGACTGCGGAATGAAAAACTTCATAACATTCTTGTATGGATGTCTAAAGAAGTAATTAAGCCTGCTTCTCATGTTGTTGGAGTAAAAGGTCTTGTCTGCAATCAAGAAAAGTGATGTGATAAGCCAGTTCTTGATTATAAGTATGACACAAGTCATGTCTACATTTGTAAAGGGAAGAATGTCATATGGACAAGTGAATCTTCAAAGTACCCCGTGAAGAAAAAAAATCATCGAAAGAAGAAAAAATGTTCAAACACCTTGCCTCTCACTGAAGAAAGTCTTGAATCTAAAATATCTGCTCCAGACTTCGTTCACATCAATAATCGAGTCTCGGAACTCAAGACAAGTATTTACAGACTCAAACGCAACATTAAAAACGCAGCATTGAAAATACAAGGAAGGCGAGATTCTCAGGTATCTCTTATCCTCCTAGTGATAATTCTCTTTTGACTAACCCCAGTGTTTCCTCTGAAGATATTCAAGGAAGAAAAAGTGAAGATGTCAATATTCCTTATGAGCAAAATGCTCATCAAAATACAACTTGACTGCTCAAAGTAGCATCCTCCTTAAAACTATGAGAGGATGCTCATAATTCTCAAGAAGTTTTTATGACTTGTGAAAGTAGTCTTTGTTGTATTATTGTCATAATGATCATACCACTGTTGAGCCCTGCTCCAGTATTTTATTACTTATTATAATATTTTTGGTCAATAACTCTTGAGATTTTTTGTTTCTTACCTTGAAAAAATTTTGTTCTCTTCCCATTGACGAGTGAGTTGTTTCTTATCAACAATCATCTTATGTTCTTTTGAACTAAGACTATATGTCAATTCATTTAGAATTTGTCTTTGATTTTTTTTATCAAAAACTACTTCTAAATAAGGCTCCATTACTCTCTTGGTTTCGAACCTGGTTCGTAATCATAAGTACACGTGCACCGGACCCTTACCGAACGTATACGAGTAACCCTAAGGTTTCCCTATGAAGCACTCTTATATATATGTATCATGTCTTTTATCTTCTCCTGATACATACAAGTTTTGTAAAGTCAAAAGTTCTTCTGAATTTTTTTGGTGTGCACAATGGATGGATGCAACAAGGAAGACAAAGTTGATAAAGGCAAGGTTATGGAGTTTCACGAGAACCCTGTTTCATAACTTGCTACCATGCTGTTGATCATGAAAACAAACTTCCAGTTCATATGTCATCTCAACTGGTAGGAAATCTTCTTCGAGATTTTGATGTCGTATGTGAACAACTTGGAATTGCAACAAAGAATCTTGAATTTCTGAAAAACGAACTTAAGAAAACAACTAATGAACTTGTCTATGTTCGATCTCTGGTTGCTGGTCATGTATGATGAGTTTCAGTTGCATCTTTTCTAAGAGTTTTTTTTTTTTGTCTAGGAAACTTCTTATGAGAACTTTTTCTTGTGTTTTAAGAAGGATAACTAGGGTTTGGTATATAAATTATTGTGAGTACACATAGCTATTTCCAACGATTTTCATCTTGCAATGTTTTCAGATTTATATATTTAAATTTTAAAGTTTATTTGGAAGATGATTTTGCAGTATTAATCTTTATGGTTTTATATATTGCAACTTGTTATGGGATATGTGTGTTTGCTTCCGTGAACTATGATTTTCCATACATGGTCAAAAGTTAAGTCTTTCGTATGTCTTTTTGAAAATATTGATAAAAGATTGAATGAACTTTTGACAAACAAAAGTTGAGCCTATTTTATCTATATGCAAATATTGATGGAAGATAGGATGAACTTTTGTTTACAAAGATTAAGTCTATTATATGTTTCTATTCAAATAGTGATGAAAAATATAATGAATCTTTGAATATCCGCAGTATTGGTCTTTCCCTGATCCACATCTTTGTGTAAATACTGTGCGGCTCCGTAAGTTTTCTTATGTGAGCATTTCGAATTAAATTAATCATGGGTTCTCTTGTGGTTAATTTCATTGAGTATTTTGGATACAAAATTCATGTTTCATGAGATTTGTTAATGTCCAAAGAAATCCTTCTTTTCTTGTAAAAGTAAGGTCACTCTTGTTGTTCCTTTTGGAATGACATTTTATGGTGGAGCATTCTTAACTGAACTTGTGCTTAATTGCCAAATCTTTGTGGGGAGTACGGCTATGGAATAATATAGGAGTTATCTTCTATCTTTATAAACTCCTTGATGAATGCATTTAGTTTCGGCGATATGATTACATCTAAACAAGTTGATATGTGCTTCTATTTTGGTCATGAAGTGTCTCTATGGAGATTTCATTAGGATCCAACTAATTTTCGTACCTTTGCCAATTTTTATTGACAAAAAGGGGGAGAATTAATGTGTAGTTCACATTACAAATACATATGGTTTACGGATCATTATGTAAGGGGGAGTGGTTTTCATGTGAGATGAAGTATAGACTAAGGGGGAGTGATACATATCACCATAGTATTATTGTCGAAGTTGTGATACAATTGAACTTTGATGTTGTATAATAATACTATGACACTGTATAACAATGATTGAGAGCTACTATTTTCTCATTGTTATAGCTACGGATCTTCAACAACGATGATGCTGAGTTGAACATATTTTGAATCATTGGAGTACTTGGAAGTGACGAAGATTTCGAGTAATGTTGAAGAACCAAGGAAATCAAGCATTTGGACGAGAAGCTACAAAGATTATTATTTTATATTTCATATGTATTGATAGTTTTGTCACGAAAACTTACAAAGGGGGAGATTGTTAAGGCACTGCTCGGTCGAACTCGCAAGTGTTGTTATCTCAAGCTTGTTTGTCAAGTTTAGTTGCCAAAACTATAAGTCTTGATTTCTAGTCTACTTATAGCTAAGTCTCGGATTAGGATAGTAAGTGTACTTGAGCTTTAGACTCCACGGCGTTCATCGAATGAAGACGAAGTACTACTCAAGGGAACTTGTGGAACTTCATCAAAAAAAGGTATGTGGAAACTTGAACTTAACTATCACTCAAAAGTTTATCTATTCTATCTCCTATTTTGAGACAAAAGTCGTATTGTTATATAGACTTCAATTATACACATTTGTTATTTCGAGCCGCGTTTAACTCACTTATCTATTTCTCGAAATATGTGTTGGTAAGCTTTCGCTTTAACCAAGTTCATCTTTCCTCTTGACGAAATTCATATTGATTATTTCAATAACTTGAAAATCGCTTTGATGCTAATAGTTTGTGGATAACAACTATTGTCATCCTCTAAGAAAGTTTCAATCATTGAAATGAGAGTTTATAACAAGTAACCATGTGTGGATATAAACATAGTGTGTATTCACA
Source organism: Papaver somniferum (assembly GCF_003573695.1). Classification (NCBI taxonomy): domain Eukaryota; kingdom Viridiplantae; phylum Streptophyta; class Magnoliopsida; order Ranunculales; family Papaveraceae; genus Papaver; species Papaver somniferum. The sequence continues at coordinate 73,831,396 of NC_039363.1, read as the reverse complement.
TTTGTGTAAAATCCAAAACCGGGAATCTAAGTATGCGTACCCGTACGCGTAATGGTTGGTTGTTGGAAGTCCGGAACCTAGGTATGCGTACTCGTACGCGTGCTGGCGGAAGTTTGGGTTCTGTGAATTTCTGTTCGAGTTTGGAAGTGTGAATTAGTATGCGTACACGTACGCGCACTCGCGTAACCAAACTCGGTCCGGCTACTTAGGTATGCGTACCTGTTTGCATACTTAAGTAGGTTACTTTCTAAAATCGGTTTGTTCATGAACTAAAACATTTATATAATAAGGAATGCAATCTTTTACAAACCGTGGCTATGATGTTCATGATTTGATTCGAGTGAATCAAAATCGATTTTTCTTCAATTGCGTCTTGTATACTTCTATGAGATCTAAGCATTTGAACAACTCTCTAACTAGTTTCTTTTGAGTCATTTGAACTAGTTATGGTAAAGATGAATAAGGTTGATATGAAGTGCTCATATGGCTAACCATTGGTTAACTATTGTTGAACCGTCTAAGTGTACACGTTTAGGTACGGTTACTCAAACCTAAATGAAGGTACATTTCATTTGTGTATAAAAAGCTAAGTTCGATCTAATGGTTGAAGATATTAGCTTGAATCTAATCAGGTTTTCATCTAATGGTGGATATTGAATGCTTTGTGACCAGGGTAACTTTGATTACAAACTATGATTTGAAATCTATATAAAGGAGAACTCTAGCAACTGGGAAACCTAATCCTCACACCTCCTACGTGATACTAGTTGCGTCTAGAGTTGGTTCTCCTTTAACCTTAGTTTTTTCACGAAACCCTGTAGGTTAACGACTTAAATACTTCATTGGGATTGTGAAGCCAGACCCAACTATTTTCTCTGTAGTTGCGTGTTCTGATCTTGTTGTTTTCTATTGTGATTGAGTACTATCTTCTTTAAGATTTGCTCGAGATTTTATCTCTGATAGGAAAGATTGAAAAGTAGTCACAAATACCTTCGTCTCGTCGTTTGCGATTCCACAATATCTTGTTTCGTTAATCGATTAAGATTATTGTGAGGTGATTGATAATATTAGGCTGTTCTTCGGGAATATAAGTCTGGTTTATCAATTAGTTCATGTTCACCTTGATTTATCAAAAGAAGGAACAAAAAGTCATAGGTATTTCTATGGGAGACAGATTTATCTATTCAATAGACTTTTGTGTGTGATACATATTTGTTTATCAAGTCTTCGACTTTGGGTCGTAGCAACCCTTAGTTGTGGGTGAGATCAGCTAAGGGAATCAAGTGCGCAGAATCCGGCGTGGTTCTTGAGGCGTAAGGAACGCAATTGTGAGATTGACTAGGGATCAACTATATTCCAGTACGAAGTTAACTTGGAGTAGGCTAGTGTCTGTAGCGGCTTAATACAATGTGGTGTTCAAATCTGGACTAGATCTCGGGGTTTTTCTGCATTTGCGGTTTCCTCGTTAACAAAAATTCTAGTGTCTGTGTTATTTCTTTTCCGTATTATATTTTGTTATATAATTGAAATATCACAGGTTGTGCGTTGAATCGATCAATTGGTAAATCAAACCTTTGATTGTTAATTTGATTGATCCTTGAATATTGGTCTTTGGTACTGTTCAAGTTATTTCTCTTGTATTCAATCAGGCTCACAAATTCCTATTTGTTTGATTGCGGATTGAGTTGAGAAATTGAGATATAACTCTTTGATATACTTTTTCTTAAGATTGAGTCTGACTGTCTAGTTGATTCTCTTGAAAGTATATTAGAGTTAGTCCCTACAGATTGATAAGCAAAATATTGGGTGATGTTGTTAGACCCCTGCTTTTTCATCTTTTACGATGACTTATCTAACCGTAACAACCGGGATCGTGCAATAATGTTATGTCAATTTTTCGCAATAAGAAAACGAGTTGAAAATTTATATCTTTAGTTCGGATTGTAAGTTGATATAGACTTAGGGGTGAAACCTATGATGAAATTATTCTGCGACCTCGAGAGGAATAACGAAGACGGAAAATAAAGAATTTTGGAATACGAAGCTGATTTCCACATACGCAAATAGTTTCTTATCAACCTTATGAAATTTTAATATGATATAATGATGTTAATGTGGTTTTATAATTAAGTAAAACTTATTAAATTGAATTAGTTAAAATTAAGAAAAAGTTATCATTTCAAATTCAAAGTAAGTAGAATGGAGTAACATTTTAAATTTTAACCTAATAATCAATTATCATTAATTAAAAAGTTTTATTTCATCATCTTCGTTATTACCAATTGGGTTGTTAGATGTTGGTTTTTGTTACATCTCTCTTTGTTGATTATCAAAAGCCAGTTTCCATACATATTTTTATTGGTCTTTCATCATTGTAGTGTCTGAAATGCTTATCATGGTTGTGGATAAATTTTTCTTGAGAACGTCGACTTTTTTCGACTTCTTATTTTGAAATTTCTGGTCAATCAATCTTTGATTTTAGACGATCTTGTGATGTTCTACAAACTCCCCAATGTTAAAACCTTTAGAGCTTTCTCCTTCTTGAGCTAATTTTCTCGTCAGTCGTGCATTGTTTCTCCCTGGATATTTTCTCTTATTAGCATCATTGATATTTAAGTTGGAATTTGAGTTTGTTGTTGTATCTGGTGTAGAAAAAGGATTTGTTAAACTTGGTGGAGATGCATTTGTATTTGTTGTTTGTGAGTTAAGGAAAAGAAGTGTATGGTGATTTGTCAGGTACTTGTTGATTATTTTATAAAAACTCTAGATTGCATTTGGGTAACACTTTTAAAATTGGTAACAACTTTAAAATGCGAAAAAAATTATGTGTTTGTGTTGCCAAGTCGAACAACACTTTCTTTCGACATCAGAATCAACATCACCACTCTCTTGCATTCGAGCGGTTTGTGTTATTGTAACAACATATTAGGTTATCTCTATTGATTACAAGGAATCATCCTGGAAACCTAGTTGAGAAATGACGAGGGTACCAAGTATACCACAATCTTTTCAATGTCAACCTATATGACTGATACCTTGGGTAATCTAATATAGCCACTGTGTAAGGATTCACTAGCTCGTCAACGTTATTAGACCGGTCAAGAGACGATTTAACCACTGATGAATCGATTAATTAAATATGAATATTTAATAGTAGTAATTAATCAAAAAATAATCTAAATATAAAACTGGTACCATTGGATAGATCTCGAAAAGCTACGCGAGATGGATTACTAAAACGCGCAAATCAGATATTGGACGAGAAAAATATTGTTATAGCATAGCTCGGTTGAACTCAACAAGCGTTGGTATATCAAGTTTGGTTGTCATATTTTAGTATCAAAACTCATCTAGAGTCACTTGATTAAATACTAGAGTCAACTTCATTTAGGTTAGACTAGAAAGTCTAGGAATATTGAGACGTACAAGTATTACTCCAAAGACCTGAAGAATGAGAAGAAGTACTGATTGCATCGAGGACATCATCCTTCCACTTGAGGTTAGTAATACTGCCTTGACTTGTTTCCATTCCTAATGTATATTTCAAGTCGTATTATATTGAAAACATTATATGCGAAGCCGTATATATATATTATACTATAGGGATTAGAATTAGTCATATCATTATGATCAAAGTGTCAAGGAATCTATTGAATTACGAAGTCTAAACGCTTATCTTTTGGAACTTCGTAAATACGACATCAACATAATCTTTGTATTTAGTTACTTGATTATGTGTAAGCAATAGGTGTTGATTTCATCCTAGGAAACAATGTTTTATAATATTTGTTTAAAGGAATTACATATACGAACTTGTTTCGTAATCGAAAGGAAATCATGATTGGTATGGTTCTTTATGGAATATCTTTTGAATTACCAATACAAGATGACAAGGTAGAACCTATCTTAACTTATATTTAGAATAGAGGTACCGGTCAAATATAGCCTATTGTGTGTAGCAAGTTGTAATCGGTCACAAGCTACTTTGTGGAGCAAGGTATAACCGGTCACAAGCTACATTTGGGAGTTAGTTGTAATCGGTCACAAGCTACTTTTGGAAGCAAGGTGCAGCCGATCACAAGCTAACTAAGGATGTAAGATGTAACCAATCAAAAGATAACTCGTGAAGTAAGGTGTAACCGATCAAAAGATACCTTTGGGAAGCATGATGTAACCGGTCTCAACCTATTTTGGGAAGCATGGTGTAACCGATTACAACCTAGTTTGGGAAGCATGGTTATAACCGGTCATAAATTACATTGTGAGTCATGGTATAACCGATCCCAAGGAGAAAAACTGAGTTTCCAATATTCACATATCTCTTTATGCTTTGTGTGATCTTGGAATTAGGGTTTGATGAGAGAAAATTTTAGATGTCGACATCATTTGAACATGTACATAACTTAATCATTAATTTTTCAAAGATATTGCTTGATGCTCGATGCTCGATGATATCCCATAATATGTGTTATAATTACCAGCAATTAAAGCATATCCTCTTGAAAATATTATTAGTTAATGTGTCACACTAATAATAAAAGTTTTATATGAGAGATTTTGGAAATATGGTTTGGCATTTAAGTGGAAACAAGAAACCGAAATTAGGTACTTTAATGTTAATATCTTGAGAATATTTTCGGTTTTGGAATTTCCTTGTTGTCCAAACAACCTTGGTCTGTAAATACTTGAGTTTGTGTTTCTTGCAAACTATCCTAAGAGCCATGCGAATTTCATTTTTGTTGTTTCCGGTGGAGCAGTCTATCTGGAGAGGAAAGTAACCTAATTAGGCTAAATCTCTTACGACCGCTCGTTTATAAACTTATGTGGGATCAAGAAGCTCTACGAGTACCGTTGGTGGGAAAATAGATAATTGCATTATTATTTTATTTTTTGATGATTTATTTGATTGACTAACGTTGTTGAAACTTTGATTGCAACTAGTTTGTTTATTCTTGAGAACCTTCTCTTCTGATATAAGGCTCACTCAAACTAGATCAAAGTAACGACGTGATTTAGAACCATTTTCTAATCTAAAGACATCCTGTGATAATCCATTGTTAACAGACTCTGTTCTGTGTGAGATTGATCACAAGAGGATTCAAGTTGTATTGTACAGGTTATTCAAGGCAATAGAAGATTTGAAGACGAAGAAGAGTTTCTTATTAGTTTGCGTATCTTGTGGATTTAGTGTACAAACCTTGATCGTCTGGGATCCAACTAGAATCGTGTTTATCTTTGATAGACTTGATTGCCTAGTTTTTAATATCAGAATCGCTTTATAGTTACTATTTGAATTCTATATTGATTAATTCTGAATCTATATATTAGTTATTTCGGTAAATAGAGTTTAGATTGATCTAACCAGACAGAGAAGTTTATTAGTTTAAAAAGAAGATCCCTTTTCAACAACTCAACAATATATTTTATCAAAGATTAATTAAAGTGGTTATCAAACAGATTCTTCTTTTGTTGTTTGGAATACGATCCAAAGGACTTGATATTCACGTGCGTGACTCTAGAAGTCGAAGGCGCAGGGATACTGAGGAAACTAAGTATACAAGAGTAGTCTACTTGGTCTCAACTATACGAAGTTGGTATTAGATTTTGTATAACGGCTTAACTCTGAGAGTATTCAAAACTGGACTAGGTACCGTGGTTTTTCTGCTTTTGCGGTTTCCTCGTTAACAAAATCTTGTTGTATCATTTTCTTATTTCCGCATTATAATTGTTACTATAATTAAGTAAATTACACACGTACCTTAATCCTAATTACTTGATATTGATCCTAATAGTCAATCGGTTATTACGATAACTATTGTCAATTAAATATCTTGTTGACGTATTGTCTCGACCTCGTCCATAAACAATCACACAAGGTATATGACTTAAGTTGTATTCTCTCGATTCTATCCATAGACGATCACTTAAGATACCGGACTTATAGGTTGATACTTGAAAGATTGTGGTGCATTTGGGTAGCCTCGTCTTTTCAAATATGATACTCCAAAGTTAGCACGATCTATTTCTCTCCGTAAGGGCTTGTGGGTTTAGTTTGGAAATTCAATTACATTTTTAAATGGGCCACCAGAATAGGAATTAGATAATTGAAGACTTTACTCAGCCCATTAGTAACAGTTGTAAACAAAATGTTACAAAACATCAGATGGATATATATATATAGCCTTAATTTAAATTAAGTACTAATCCAAAGGAGAAGTTACCTCCTCATTTTTCAAGTACCTGCGTGTAAGGTTAATATGAGAAGGAGATGAGTCATCGTTCATATTAGTGTTTAGTTGTATAATAAGAGCTAAAATGCATGTATTTTTAGTGTTGAGAACGGGAAAAAGATGATGAATTAGAAAGTCAAATTTATGGGTGTGTTAATAGTAAAAGAGATAGAATGAGTGAGGAGGAATACACTAGACTTCAAAGATGATAATAAAACAATATGTGTGGGATTATAGGTCAGTAGATAGAAAGCAAGGAGTTGAAGGACAAGAGAATTATAATTAATCATGGTGTGGTTATGGTGATGACATGTTTAATCATGATAATCCATAACTTTTTCTAACTTCATCACCATAATTACACCATGATTAATTATAATTCTCTTGTCCTTCAACTCCTTCCTTTCCATCTCGTGATTCATAAACCTACACATATTGTTCCATCTCATCTTTGAAGTCTAGTGTATTCCTTCTCATTCATTCCATCTTTTTTTTCCTATTAATACACCCATAGATTTGACATTTTAATTCATCATATTCTTCTCATTCTCAACACTAAAAATAGTTGCATCTTAACCCTTATATACAACTAAACACTAATATGAACGGTGATTCATCCCCTTCTCATATTAACCTTACAGGCAGGTACTTGAAGAAAGGAGGAGGTAACTCCTCATTTGGATTCCTACTTAATTTAATTAAGTCTATGTATATCCATCTGATGTTTTCTAACATTTTGTTTACAACTATTATTAATGGGATGAGTAAAATCTTGAATTATCTAATTCCTATTCTGGTGACCCATTTAAAAATGTAATTGAATTCCAAAACTAAACCATGAGCTCGTAAAGAGAGAAATAGATAATGCCAACTTTCCAGTATCATATTTTTCTCGTCTGGTATCTGATTTGCGTGTTTTAGTAATTCATCCCGCATATATTTTTGAGATCTATCTAATGGTACTAATTTTATATCTAGATTATTTTTTGACTATTTATTACTATTTAATGTTCATATTTAATTAATCGAGTCATTAGTGGTTAAATCATCTCTTGACCGGTCTAAGAGCGTTTACGAGCTTGCGAATCCTTACAGACTGTCAAGAAGATAGCGATCACAAGGTATACAATTGATATATAGTAAAAGTCCAGAACCGGACCTAACTATATTGATCAACCCAAGTGCTTGATTAATGTACAGTTTACTTAGTGTTAATTTGATAAAGGTAACAGTAAAGACACAACAAGATTTTGTGAACGAGGAAACCGCATATGTAAAAAAAAAACCAAGGACATGGTCCAGTTTTGAATACTCTAAGAATTAAGCCACTATATAGACTTCAAGCACTCAACTCCTTTGGATCGTTTTCTAATAGTAAATGACTAATCTGTTCGGTTACCGCTCTATCAATTTCAGAAAGTAAATCAGAGATTTATGTCGATTTCAATAAGGGATCTTCTGTTTAATCTAATAAACTCCTTTGTCCGGTTCAGATCAACCAAGATCTAAATTATCAAGATAACTAGGTTTACAAACTACTCCATCCGTTTCAAAAAGACTGTCTTTTATTCCACTTTCGTTAGTTTCAAAATTGTGTCCAGCTTCTGTTTATAATCATATATTTCCAATGAAATCTCAAATATACCCTTAAATTTTTTATATTCATAAATTTATTTATAACGACCCGATCTATTTTTTTTTTGTATAATTAAGGAAACAAATATATCCTTCATTCCTTTTGAGAGAATATATATATATTTACATCCAAAAATTAAATTCCTTATAAAGTTTATACTCCATAAATTCAATATCTTTTAATTTTCCTTTATATTCGTATTCATAATCTTCCTAGCAACTTTAGGTAGTTTTTATTGTTAACATATTTATTAAAATAAAATAGGTAAGTAACTAAGGGTGGTCAAGTAAAATACTATGGTCTCCTTAATATTTTGACAAAGTCAAAATGGACAGTCTTTCTGAACTGGAGCGAGTATCAGATTCCGATACCGAAGAATGCCACCAAATAATAGATTACCGATCTATATGACTAGCAATCAATTGTTTATCAAAGATAAACTAATCTTAGTCGGATCCCAGCCGATCAAGTGTGTGCACGAAGCAAATAAAAAAATATCAGAAACTAATACAAAATCTTCTTGTCTCCAAATCTTCAATGTACCTGCACAAACAAACTTGATTCCCCTATGATCGATCATGCATAGAACGGAGTCTGTTAACAATAGATAACCACAAGCCTATCGTCAGATCTAGAAACAAAACTGAACTACCATTAATCCTTGATCTAGTTCGAGTGACCTTATATCAGAAGAGAAGGTTCTCAAAATAAACAAACCAGGTGCAATCAAGGTATAACAAACGTTAGTCAATCAAATCAATAATCGAAAACTAAAATAACAATGGAAATTCTAGTTTCCCACCAACGGTACTATCTAGACGCTTCTTGATTCCACCAAAGTCTTTAAGCTAGCGAAGGTAAGAGATTTAACCTAATTAGGTTACTCTCCTCTCTAATATAGTATTACAAGTTATACTATTAGTCGTCTACATCAGTGACTACAAAATGAAGTTCCTACCACAAGATAAGTTTTTAAGAAGAACAAACTTCACTATTTATAGACCAATGTAGTTTGGACACCAAGGAATTTCCATAACTGAAAATATTCTCAAGACGTGCAATATATTCTCATTTTTCGGCTTTGTCTAATTCCAATCAATATCCAATTGTAATACCGAAATCCCTCTTGAATACAACTCAATATTATCTAGCATACAAGTATACTTTACTAATATATATTCCAGAGATATGTTTTACTTGATGGAAAAATAATACATACACACTCGAAAATCTTAACAAAAATATTCTCAAAAATATTTGTTTGGGATCTCACCTTGAGTATCAAGGCATATCTTTGAACAATAAAATATAAGATTTGTATACATGTTCAAATTACTCACAACATCGAAATCTTGAGCTTTCCTATTTTGCAAACCCAACTTCCAAAATCACACAAACCCTAAACTATACGTGATATCTGAAATCTGTTTCACCATGGGGATCGGTCCTACTATAGATCCCAATAAGTAGCGATGGTTATGATAGATATCCCAAATAGGGATCGGTACTACTAGAGATCCCCAAATACGAATCGGTCCGGCTATAAATCCCCAATAGGAACCGGATCACAAATCCGTGGATTTCTTTCAACTACGAAACAAGTTCTGTATGTCTACTTCCTCACACTCATATAATCAAACATATATTTCTAGGCATAAAATCAATCCTAAGTTCATTATACAATCCAATGACAAATTACAAAGACAGTGTATATGTCGCAATTACGAAGTTCAAAAGATAAGCGTTATACTTTGTAATTTCAATATACCAAAGTGGTGATACAACTTATATATTCTTCCTTGACACTTTGATTATAATAAGATGATTAAATCTATTATACTAGAGTTTTACATATATAGCTTTGCATGTTATGTTTTCAATCTAAACAACTTGAAAGTAACATAGATAGAAATGAAGTCTTGTGTTACTAACCTCAATTAGAAGGATGATGTGTTCGTTGATGTTGATACGTCTTCATAACCTCCAGGTCTTCAGATTAGTACATGTATGTATTAACATTTCTAGATTTCACAGTCTAACCTAACGAAGGTGACTCTAGTAATCTAATCAAGCGACTTTGAGTTTTGAAAATAAAATATGACAACCAACCTTGATATACCAACGCTTGGTGGGTTCAACCAAGCAGCTCTAACAATCTCCCCCTTCGTCAAGAACTTAAATGTAGGTGCTTTTAACAGTTATTTTCATATCAAAAACCCGATCAACAGAGCTTGCAGGTTCGCCAAGTTTTCAATGGTGGTCAAAAAAAACCCGTCAATAGACTTTACAGATTCTGATTAATGGTAGAGCCATACAAGAGTTGCAGCACTTAATTTGGTGCATGGTTTCTCAAATACTAATGACTATGGTTGCAGTTACTGTTGTTGGCAATTTATGTCTCAAGTAAAATATTTATTTTTTATCTTTAAAATAAACGAATACAAATAAAGCATTGATATTAAGAAATAAAATTGATTTTATTTGCATTTGTATTACATGTATGTGATGTCACATGTACCACACATATCACACATGTAATTTTTACATATAAAAAAATCTCTTTCATATGAATACTCTAAATAAAAACCACGTTAAGAAAAAATCATGGTCTTAACTTCGAGAAGTTATTCATAGTGCTCGTACCTATAATCCATATTGCTAGTACTTTTCTGGACAAAAACAATTTATATATGAAAGCCTACAAAATTTAAGCATATTGTATCAATTTTCCAAAATCAATGGGGACCAATTGAATAATTTAAAAATTTAAAGCTAATAGTGTTATTTGAAAATTCTATGGAGGAAAACTCCCCTAGTCCAAATATAAATCCGTTACTTCCCAATGATAAGCTCAGCGGATACACTCTTGAGGGAGAAAATGCAAATGGGATGCACTTTGGCCTGTCAAGGTAATCGAGTTTCTATTCTCTTGTGATTGGAATTTAGCAAAATATGTGACTTGACAGAATAGTTTGTGGTTTCATATTAATAGTAATACATATCCCATAATGCAACAAGCTCTCACAATTTAGGATATTCATTCGTCAATACATGGTTAAGTAAATCTGAACAAGGTAGAAAATTAGGATTGGAATGTGGGTCGGATAATAAAGAGATATTTGAAGAAAAAATTTCTTTTGCACTTCTAGATCATTAAAGATATCAATCATCCAAACAATATTCCAAAAAAACAAAAAAAAAACTCTTTCCAAAACCCTTTACAAACTTGGAATGTTTGTATATGTTGCGTCTGTAACAATAAAACACTCAAGAAAGATGTTAGAAAGATGTTAGAATAAAAAGATTAATTTCTGGAAGGTAAATAAACACTCAATTGGACTGCAAACAGAGGACAGAGTCACGTGTTCAACACGCTGTCCTTAACACGATATTTGACCGGTACGCCTCAAGAATGAGTGATGCCTATACCCTGTGGTCAAGTTCGTATCCAGGATAAAACTGCCCGTTGCAAGCACTATTAGCACTACAGTACTTGCCCACTCTTACAACCTCAACAGCGATTGCGCACGGAATGAAAAATAAAGGACCACACAGGGGGAGAAGACGAAAAGAAGAGGATAGTAGCTCTTCTGGACACAAAACGAAATGAGAGAAAGTGATCGCTTTATATAGGGGAGAATAGAGAGAGGTCTCATAAACGCGCATTAAAACAATTTCAATTAATTCAGATTTTTTCCAACGGTTTTAAACGTTCATGCATCACTTAATATCGATTTGAAACGTTCATGCGTCCTTATGTTTGATATAAAACGTTCATGCAAATTTAAGTTTGATATAAAAACGTTCATGCAAATTTAAGTTTGATATAAAACGTTCATGCAAATTAATGTTCATGCATAAACATAATGTTGCCCAAAGAATTATTTTGTTTCAAATATTAATTCGATAATTCAAACGAAATTTTGCCAAAAAATATAAGTCTTGACCCACACCCGAACCCGAGCCCGAGCCCGGCCCGCACGGACGGCGGCGTGCGTGCTTCGGTGCGAAGCACCGCGCGTGTGTGAAAATATGCGATTGCACCAACTAGCCCATTTCCTAAGTCCTCTCCCTCGCACAAAAGTGCTAATGACCCAAGGGCCACTCTAATATCAAAAAATTCAATACTTATGGAGAGGTATCATCTTTAGTTTTCCCTATGTGGGACTAAAGGTTCATTCACAAATAGTGAAAATGAGCTAGTGTCCTTAGTAACCAATAGATCCTAAGTTCCAATCCCACCAAGACCAAAAAACCAAACTATTGTATAAATTCATTTTCTCTAACAGTATATACTTATTGGGTTTTATATTTCCAAATTATCATTGTGGTGATTTAAGTATATACGCCCTTAAAAGCATCTTTGATGGTGTGAAAATATCTTATTTTTAATATTCCAACAAAGATATGAAACTTTGATTTGTATTTTCTTTTTCCAATAAGCAAAGAGAAAATTGGCTAAAGTTAGCTTAAAAACGGTTTGGACGGTGCTGAAGTGTGCTAACCCTATCATTTTATAAAACATCAATGAAAAAACTAAGAGGATAAAAAGAGTAATTACAGATTCCAATTGTGTTAGTTTTGAGAGTCAACGCAAGAGTTGTCTAATTTAATATTTTGATTACATACTTAAAGTTTGTATTAAGAAAATATTGCTTTGGTTGTTGGAAAACATCAAGGTATTCTATCGTTCAGTAACCTCATGGATGGACTATTACACACTCGTGGATGCAATATCTTGAGGTTCTCTAAGCGTGACCAACACAGGCCATCATCTAACTGTGCACTTTTTTTTTAAAGAAGACTCACAACCAACATCATTCAGCGATTCATCAAAAGGTTTCAGAACATATGAATCCAACTCATGGTAACTTAGAAAGAATAACATTTTTGACTGCCACCTCTTAAAGTCTTTTCCATAAAACTTTGCAGGCCTTTCAACATCGTTCTTACCCATTGTTACAGACAGAAAACAGAAATATCGTGTTAAGATTGTTGCGTCTGTAACAATAAAACACTCAAGAAAGATGTTAGAAAGATGTTAGAATAAAAAGATTAGTTTCTGGAAGGTAAATAAACACTCAATTGGACTGCAAATAGAGGACAGAGTCACGTGTTCAACACGCTGTCCTTAACACGATATTTGACCGGTACGCCTCAAGAATGAGTGTTGCCTATACCCTGTGGTCAAGTTCGTATCCAGGATAAAACCGCCCGTTGCAAGCGCTGTTAGCACTACAGTACTTGCCCGCTCTTACGACCTCAACATCAATTGCAGGACCACACAGGGGGAGAAGATGAAAAGAAGAGGATAGTAGCTCTTTTGGACACAAAACGAAATGAGAGAAAGTGATCGCTTTATATAGGGGAGAATAGAGAGAGGTCTCATAAACGCGCATTAAAACAATTTCAAATAATTCAGATTTTTTCCAACGGTTTTAAACGTTCATGCATCACTTAATATCGATTTGAAACGTTCATGCGTCATTATGTTTGATATAAAACGTTCATGCAAATTTAATCAAACGAAATTTTGCCAAAAAATATAAGTCTTGACCCACACCCACACCCGAACCCGGCCCGCACGGCGGCGGCGTGCGTGCTTCGGTGCGAAGCACCGCGCGTGTGTGAAAATGTGTGATTGCACCAACTATCCCATTGCCTGAGTCCTCTCCCTCGCACAAACGTGTTAATGACCCAAGGGCCACTCTAATATCAAAAAATTCAATACTTATGGAGAGGTATCATCTTTAGTTTTCCCTATGTGGGACTAAAGGTTCATTCACAAATAGTGAAAATGAGCTAGTGTCCTTAGTGACCAATAGATCCTAAGTTCCAATCCCACCAAGACCAAAAAACCAAACTATTGTATAAATTCATTTTCTCTAACAATCCCCCACATGAATGAAATACCGATAAAAAATCAGAAAACGGAAAGCGAGAAATACCACTTAGGCAAGAGGTGTCCATGAGGTCTTGAACCTTTTCTTAGTGAGAAATTGCCGGAACTATTTGATGGACAGTGAACGCGATGTCTTGAACTACCATCGTTTGGTGTAATCCGCGATAATAACCACGCGTGATATCTCTCTAGGTGCTGTCGAGTTCGTGCCGTTGTGTCCTTTTTGTCCCTGGACAAATCCCGTTTCTCAGAATGCTCTAGAGAATCAACTCTTTTCTCATAGGAAGCGACCCACTTCCACATTCAGATAGGTGAGTTCTATCAAGAGTGTTTACTGCTACGCCCCACTTCAATCTAAAATTGAAACTATAGAACTCATTAAGACTTAATAGAAAGTCATCCTCACATGCAGTCACACTATCACGTCTACACCATAGGGAAGGGGCAGAGAATGACTTCTCTGATAGTGTTTACCTTGACCCGCCACAAATTAGTTTCTCATTCGAAACCTTGATCTTGGGATCTCCAGTCAGCAAGGTTGAGTATCCTTCATGGCAAGTTTATTTAATGAGCCTAAGCCCCATCCCCTTAGATGCATTACTAACTATCTCCTTGGACAAACCTTTCGTCAAAGGGTCCGCGATATTCTCCTTGGACTTAACCCAATCAATGGAAATAACGCCTTTTGAGATTAGTTGTTTTAGGGTATCGTGTCTTCTCTTTATATGTATATACTTCCCATTATAGTAGTTGTTTTTAGCTTTATCTATGGCAGCTTGATTATCACAATGTATAGATATAGCCGGCACAGGCCTATGCCAGAGAGGAATGTCTTCTAAAAAAACATCTTATCCAAGCGGCTTCCTCTCCTGCTTTATCTAGCGCAATAAACTCATATTCCATACTGGATCGAGCTATGCAGGTCTGTTTGGAACTCTTCCAAGAAACAACCCCACATGCTAGAGTGAAAACATATCCACTCGTAGACTTAGACTCCTCTGAGTCTGATATTCAGTTTGCATCACAAAATCCCTCAAGGACGGCAGGATACCTTTCATAATTCAAACAAAAGGTCAACGTGTATTTCAAATACCTCAACACTCTAAAAAGTGCATCCCAGTGTTCCTGCCCTGGATTACAAGTATACCTACTTAACCTACTCACAGCATAAGCAATGTCTGGCCTAGTACAGTTCATCAAATACATCAGACTTCCTATAACTCGTGAGTATTCAAGTTGTGATACTCCATTACCTCTGTTCTTTTTGAGTTTACAACAAGGATTATACGGAGTATAAGCAGGTTTACAATCAAAATGATTGAATTTTCTAAGCACAGATTCAACATAGTGAGATTGACTAAGACTATAACCGTTAGAATTTCTCCTAATTTTCATCCCTAAGATTACATCTGCAGGGCCTAAGTCTTTCATGTCAAAGTTCTCATTCAGCATGTTCTTAGTGGAATTAATTACATCCATGTTTGTACCAAGTATAAGCATATCATCAACATACAAGCATACAATCACACAGGCATCATTTACAAGCTTAGTATATACACACTTGTCAGATTCATTGATTCTAAAACCACTAGAAAACATTACATGATCAAATTTTTCATGCCATTGTTTAGGTGCTTGTTTCAATCCATACAAAGATTTTTTCAGTTTACAAACTTTGTTTTCACAACCTTTCACTACAAAGCCCTCAGGTTGTTCCATGTAAATTTCTTCATCTAATTCACCATGTAGAAAAGCTGTCTTTACATCCATTTGATGTATTTCTAGGTTATGAACCGCGGCTATAGCAATTAACATCCTAATGGAAGTAATTCTCGTAACGGGTGAGTAAGTATCAAAGAAATCTACACCTTCCTTTTGTTTGTAGCCTTTGACTACTAACCTAGCCTTGTATTTTTGAATAGTTCCATCTATGTTACGTTTCCTCCTGAAGATCCATTTACATCCTATGGCCTTACACCCTGGAGGTAAATCTACTATCTCCCATGTATCATTTTCTTTGATGGATTCCATTTCACTAATAGAAGACTCTTTCCACCACGGAGCTTCAGAAGAAGTCATGGCTTCTCTATAAGTCTGAGGATCAGACTCTGCTAGTGTTATGAAGTCAGGTCCAAAAGAGGTTTTGGTTCTAGCCCTTTTACTCCTCCTAAGATCAAATTCTACTTCATCTTCCTCTAAAGGTAAAGTCTGACTGGTTGAAGGAACATCTAGGGGATCAACACCTCTCTTACGAGAGTCAGATTTTAAAGGAAAAACATTTTCAAAAAACAAGCATCCCTAGACTCCATAATAGTATTTACACCAATTTCAGAAACATCAGAATTCACAACCATAAATCTATATGCAGGTGTATGCTCAGGATACCCTATGAAGACACAGTCAACAGTTTTGGATCCTATCTTGGTTGCTTTAGGTTTAGGGATCTGAACCTTAGCCAAACACCCCCACACTTTAAAGTATGCTAAAGAAGGTTGTCTACCTTTCCACAATTCGTATGGAGTTTTATCTGATCCTTTAAAAGGTACTCTGTTCAGGATATAGCAGGCTGAGAGGACAGCTTCCCCCCACAAGTTCGAAGGTAATCCTGAACTAATTAACATGGCATTCATCATCTCCTTAAGGGTGCGGTTCTTACGTTCAGCTACTCCCACTCGACTGAGGTGAATAAGGAGGGGTAACCTCGTGTATTATGCCATGTTCTACACAGAAATCTCCTATAGGAGTTATGTACTCGCCACCACGGTCAGACCTAATGGTTTTAATGGTAGTATTCAATTGGTTTTCAA